>NC_134798.1:59471294-59523794 GCF_046742065.1 Oratosquilla oratoria
CTTATTAGCCTCCAAGCCTCGACACAAAGAAAATTGTTCAAAGTCCTAGGTTCTATATCTCGTAGAAAGGATTTCAACCCTGAAAAATAGGGAAAAAAGGGGAAAGAGAATTATTACTATATCATTATTATTATTATTATTATGTACTAGCCATGCGGAAAAACAAAATCATCAGAAATAATAAATTTCATATATATACATATATATATATATATATATATATATATATATATATATATATATATATATATATATATATATATATTGATATATTGATATCCAACCACCCCCGACACCAGAAAGCAAAGAAATGTCCAGGCACTCTTCCAGTCTTGGAAACTGTCTTCTATTTATAGTTTCAGTAGTTCTTTCTCGGAAATTTCTATAATATACTCAAATCTCTAATATTGGAAACGAGAGGACCTTCCGAGAGTATCCTAGAATACTAGAAAGTGCTTCTGGTATACGGAATTCTCTAGATTTTGGAACTTTTTTCGTTCCGAATATCGGAGATTTCCGAATTCCAGAAACTCCTGCCTGTTCACCTCGGCTGACGTTTTACCATTTCCCTTCATTCTCAGCCCCTCTCCGCGCTCTTTGCAATGCGTAAAAGAATTTAAAAAGGAATATCATCCGGAATATCAGTCGCCAAATGTGCAGGAGTAGAAGGTCTCCCAAGTCAGCAACTCGACGTAACGAGGACGAAATGCCCCCAGGAATCGGGCCTTATGACGTCAGGTGGCGGATATGACGTCACGCTCGCCCGATTCCTCCTCCCCTGACATGCCATCTGCCCTGACACGATCGTTCTGACACGGCGGCTTCCGACACGCCCCAGGTGTCAGAGGAACCCTTCCCCGAAGTGACACATGGTTGGTTGCCCGTCGCCAGACGGCGTCCAGACGAAGAGAAAGGGAAAGCGACCTCCACCCCCCACCCCCGAGGTCGAAATAGAAATAAAAAGAAATGTAATGTCCTGGGATTTTCGTGTGTGTTTTTTCAGCCTTCAAAAAATACTTTGAATAAAATTGCCTGGCGGTCCAAATTGCGGTTAACGTATACACCATACATACATACATACATACACACACATACACACAAACATATACATACAGTACATATATTATATATATATATATATATATATACATATATATACATATATATATATATATATATATATATATATATATATATAATGTATGTATGCATGGTTGAAAGTATTATCTTGTTATTTTTCTTTTCTTTGTCTTAATCCTCCTATTCATATTCTTCTTCTTTTTCTGCTGGACAGCCAGGTCCCGCAACTTCCAAGCCAAAGCGAGTGTCGCCCTAAACGGAACTGACGGGTCAGGACGGATACACACTGAGCTCGGTTGGGGAGCCAGTGGGCCGCTTGCAGGAGGGAGGAGGGAGGGAGGGAGGGAGGAAGCGGGAGGAAGAAGAGAACGTCTCCCTCCTCGAAGTGGAGTTGTCTGAGCCGCTTGCCCTTTGAGGTCAGATCGAGTTGACTCGCTCTCTCTCTCTCTCTCTCTCTCTCTGAGGAGGAGGAGGAAGAGAGTTTCAGAGCCTCCCAGTGGAGTGAAAGACAGCGAGTATTCTGGTCACCTCAGGACCAAAGGGATCCCACGGAGATGAATGAAATCGCCCGAGCAGCAGCCACAATGCAAGGAGATTTCATAAAAAGAGAAAAACTCCGGGCCAAGTCCGAGGACCGAGTGCCATCCCCTCGCGGCAGCACCTTCAAAACAGAAGTGAGGAGTTTGAAGATGGGCGGGAGGGAGATAACTCTACCTGACGTCCCTCTCGCAGAACCACCAAGTGTGGAAGAGAGCAAAGACTTTTAACATCCTAAGCTACTTTCAAGAATGTAGCGGTGCTCCTAAATGTCCATTATATCCTTCTTGTACAAAGAATTATGTTCCGCTGCCAAGACAGCATCCTTACTCACCTATACTCGCATTATTTTTCCAATAAACAAGTCTCGAGTGAATTGAAGTTTGATTGATACCATTCTCTCACTGACGAGTACCTTCACCAACTGTAGTAACATACTACTACAGGATAACAGGTGTTCCTTCTGCTAACTGGAAAAGAGAGTGTATGTGAGAGAGAGAAAGAGAAAATGAAGTTCTCAGGCGGAAGGAAACGCTTAGGAATGCAAGAGAACTCTGCTGTGTGACTGAGGGAAGGAAGATGACAGGAGGGAAGTAGAGAGGAAAGGGAGGGAGAGGAAGGAAGGGAAAAGAATGGGCGGGGATGTGGGCGGAGAGCAGGAGATGGCCTTCATGGCTAAGGAAGGGAATTTTGGAAGAATGGAGAAACTATTTCAGAGAGTTGGACGGCAACTTTCTCGGGGATGTGGATGGAGCCTATTAGACAGATGCATGTACGAGTGCGCGCGCTTGTGTGTGTGTGTGTGTGTGTGTGTGTGTGTGTGTGTGTGTGTGTGTGTGTGTGTGTGTGTGTGTGTGTGTGTGTGTGTGTGCGTGTGCGTGAGAGAGAGAGAGAGAGAGAGAGACAGAGTGCGTCAGCGAAGAGAAATAGAGAACAACAAAGATGATAAAATGCAAACATCTTAAAGGATGAAACAAGAGAAGAGAAGATAATAGAAGACAATAGAAGACACATCAGGGAAAATGATAGATAAATAGATAGAAGATGAACAAGAGGCATTTCGGATACAGGGGTGGGGGGTGGGGGGAGGTGGAAGACTCTTCCTCAAGGGAAAACAACCTTTAAGAAGCCCTGGAATACGGTCCTTTTGTCGAGTCATGTTAGTTCTGTTTGGGCGGTTACGTCCGCATTGGCGGTTAGGACCGTTGGGACGGTCAAGCCACTTGGGGCGGTTAAAACCGGCTAAGAAAGGAATATTGAATTGTTGGAAAGAGGCTTTTGTGTGAGGATGGAGATCCCCCAGAAGGCCAGTGAGAAAAAAAGAAAGAAAGAAAAAAAAAAGTATTTCCTTAGACAGTGGAAACGGGGTTAGTGGTTCGTGTGTGTGTGTGTGTGTGTGTGTGTGTGTGTGTGTGTGTGTGTGTGTGTGTGTGTGTGCGTGTGTGTGTCTTTACTTTGGTCTTTGGATCACGTGCTGGACTCATGAAGGACAGCTACTTCCCTCCCGGAAGAGAGCTCAGAGCTCGTATCACCGATCTATAGATAATACTGTGACCTTACACGCACACACACACCCAACCCCCCCGCCCACGAGGGTTAGAGTAACAACCCGCAGCGCAGCGATACTGAAATTATTTCAGCCCTGGGCAGGATTCGAACCCGGACCGCCGTAGTGGGAGACAGGAACTCTACCAACTGCGCCACGAGTTGTGTGTGTGTGTGTGTGTGTGTGTGTGTGTGTGTGTGTGTGTGTGTGTGTGTGTGTGTGTGTGTGTGTGTATGTGTTATTTTGTGAGCGAGACTGACACATCCTGTCGTGTATTGTAGGTACAGCTCTGGCACTGGAGGATTTTCAGTGCATTCATTATCCAGCCATTCATTCATTATTTTCCTCGTTTGCTCATATATGTCTATTTACCTATGCATTGATTCATCTCTATGTTTACCATTTTACCTGATTATTTACTCATTTTGTACGAAAGTAGTAGAGCCTGTGTTAGAATCAGAAATGGAGAGAATAAGAGGTTTGAGGTGGGACTTCGTCAGGGATGTGTTATGTCGCCTTGGCTGTTCAATTTATATATGGATAGAGTTATGAGAGAGGTAAGCGCAAGGGTAATGGGTCGGGGATTGGAAATGGTGAAAGAAAATGGAGAAAGATGGAAAATAAGCCAGTTGTTGTTTGCTGACGACACTGCGCTTTTGGCAGGATCAGAGGAGGGATTGAGGAAGTAGGTGATGGAGTTTGGAAATGTGTGCGAAAGAAGCAAGTTGAAGATAAATGTGGGTAAAAGTTGATGAGATGTACAAGGGGAGAAAGTGGCAGCAGGCTGAGAGTATTAAGGAAGAGAGGCTGCGAATGTGGCGGGAAAGGGAGAAGTGGAGGTAGAATGTAGATTGAGAGAAGCAAGTAAAATGCCTTGGGTGATTAAAAAGTGCAATGAGATTTAGACATTTGGGAATGGATGCTAAGAGGAGATTGTATGAAGGAGTGATTGTACCGACATAATCTCACGGCTAGCTGTGAACTGTTTGGTTAAAAATCTTCACCCTCCTTACCCCGGTCCCCCACCACTCCTGACCCCGCATCCCTTCTGACCTCACCTCTACCCACATATCCTCTCCCTTCTGATTCCACCCTGCGTGACGGAATCTCTTGTGTCTAGCTATACCTGTTCCTCCTCCACTTACATCTCAATTGTATTGATGCCCTTATCATTTCTTGTAACCTGTACTTTTCTGAAGAGGGCTATAGCTATTAGCCGAAATATAAAGGTTATACTTTCTTTTAAGTTTCCTTTTATTCCGACTGTGGGTTCTTCGTGATTATTTTTACAAAGGTACCACTACATTTTGTCCAAGTGACAAACGTTTGTACAATTTTTAGCTTTTCTTCCTTTTTCTTTCTTTTAGCACTCAATCCTGTTATGGACCGAAAGGTTGGTCACCCCAGAAATTTTTTTCCCAAACAATCATTCCAGAGACAAAAATATCTCTTTCGTAATTATGGAAAAGTTCGTTCCATGCATACGCAAAGGTTACTCCAGAGAAATGGAAACGGGCCGTTTCGGAAAAGACTGGAAGGTCTGTTCCATGAAGACGGAATATGCCAGTCCAGAAATATGAAAAGGACGCTCTGAATAAACGCAAAGGTCTGTCCAAATAGACGGGCAATGCCCTTCCCGTAGACTGGAAGACTATTGTTTCGGGGAGAACTCACAAGGTCATTAAAAAGTTAAGGACAGTTCCAGAAAAACGCAGGGTACTTCAGGTGGGGGGGGGGGAATCCTGGAACACAGAAGCGTTTCGAAAAATTGGGCGGACCCTTCCAGAGCACCAGGAAGGACATTTCCAGAAAAAAGGAAAGGACCATTCCAGGATACTGGAAGGAACTGTTCCGAAAAGATAGAGAAGGCATTTTTAGTAAGACAGAAAGGCCCATTCCAGGGAAGCATAAAGTCTGGAAGGACGCGCAATACGATTCATAGCGGTACAGGAGTAAACAAGAAAGATAAAGATGGAAAGAAGATGAAGAAGAAGGAGGAGGAGGAAGAAGAGAGGGAGACGGAAAAGGAGGAGAGGAAGGCAAAGGAGGAGAAGGGGGGAAAGGATAAGAAAGGAAATGGAAAGAAGGAAAACAAAAAGGAGAAAGGGGAGGGGGAAGAGAAGGAGGAAGGGGAAAAAGAGAAGAAGGAAGCAAAGGAAGAGAAGAAATAGGAGAAAAGAGAGAGGAAGGCGAAAGAGAAAAGAGACGAGACGGAAAAGGAGAACGAAAATGAAAATAAGAAGGAGAAGTTGGGAGGAGGAAGAAGAGGGAGAAAGAGGAAAAATATAACGAAGAGGAAGAAGAAAGGGAGGGGGAGGGGGAGTAGGAGAAGAAACAGAAGAAAAGGGAGGAGTAGTGAAATAGGAAAGGGAGAAGGAGAGGAGGAAGGACAAGAAAGATGATAAGAATGGAAAAAAGAGAAAGAAGAAAAATGCGCAGGAAAAGAGGGAGAAGAGGAAGAGGAGGGGGAAGAAGAGGGGGAGGAA
Source organism: Oratosquilla oratoria (assembly GCF_046742065.1). Lineage (NCBI taxonomy): Eukaryota > Metazoa > Arthropoda > Malacostraca > Stomatopoda > Squillidae > Oratosquilla > Oratosquilla oratoria. The sequence goes on from NC_134798.1 coordinate 59,476,944, forward strand.
TTAGAGGAAGAATTAGAAATAGAAAAAGAAATAGAAGAGAAAAAATAAAAACGACAGTAACACCGTCAACAACAAAAATATGAAGATAAAAAATGAGGAAGAAATTGAGAAAAAGAGAAGACGAAAAGGAACGGTATAAAAAAGAAAACAATGACAGTAATAACACTATGAGCCTTTATCAGCGAAAGTGACAAAATGAGAACGAATATAAAAAAAGAGTGATGGAAAGAAAAATATATATGTAAGAAATTGGATTTTCGTGCTGAACAGAGACTACGGGTTGGGGGGGGGGACGCCGCTAAAAACAAGAAAGGGAACAATAGCGTGGAAAGGAACGAAGATTAATGAGAACGCGCCTAAAGTAATGGAACAATAGAAAGAATCCAGGAAGACTACAGCCGCGGGTGCCTTAACGGAAGGCCTGAACGGTCGTGAGGGCGTGAGGGAGGGAGGGAGGGCGTGAGGGAGGGAGGGAGGGCGTGAGGGAGGGCGTGAGGGAGGGAGGGAGGGCGTGAGGGAGGGAGGGGGAGGTAGGGAGGGAGGAAAGGAGGGAAATCACACAGTCAAGCACAGACTGATAGACAGACAGACAGACATAATAGACAGACAGACGGACAGACATGCAGGCATATGGACAGACAGACATACAAATACACAGGTGGATAGACAGGCGGGCATACAGACTAGCAAACAGACGGAGATATACATAAAGTACAGACAGACGGGCAGACAGGCAGACAGACGAACTAACAAACAGACCCATATACCTTACCGACTACACTTTACAGACTGATCTCTCTAAAACTGTCGTATTCTTACTTGTTCGATTTTCCTTTGTATAGAGCAGCTGTTCTTAAAAGCAGTTCCTCAGCACCCCCAAGGGGTATCGAAACAAGTTCTTGGGGGTATCCAACAAGGTATGCTGAAAAATATAAAATAAATAATTAATTTCAGATTGTATCATATGCATTTATTAATTGAAAATCAAAATGGAAAATACGCCTTTGAATTCAGGCGTTTGTTCATAGTTGTCCTTTTTTTTTTTTTTTTTTTACCTTTTTTTACAGTAACAGTTAAACGTTGGGAGCAGTAGGCTAATATGGGCAAAGGAGTATCAGATTAACTTGGAGTTGAGCTTTGGGATACTGGGGATGACGAACTTCAAGATCCACTAGTATAGAGGAATTCCAGCTCCCTGGTGTACTTCCTTTTCTTCGGCACGCATTAAACAATCTCACCAGTCATTCCATTATAACAACTACTACCTTCCTCAGACACTCCATATATATATATATATATATATATATATATATATATATATATATATATATATATATATATATATATCACGAAGAACCTACAGTCGGAATAAAAGGAAACTTAAAAAGTATAACATCTATATTTCGGCTAATAGCTATAGCCCACTTCAGGAAATAAGTTTCCTTTTATTGCGACTCCGGGTTCTTCGTGATTATTATTTACAAATGTGCCACTACATATTTTTCTAAGTTATATATATACATATATATATATATATATATTTATATGTATATATATATATATATACATACATATATATATATATATATATATATATATATATACATATATATATATATACATACATATATATACATATACATATATATATGTATGTATGTATGTATGTATGTATGTGACGGCCAGATTTATTCCTAGGGTATTGACTAGGAGTAAATACAATAAGCCCCTCCTGTCTCTCAGCTGTCACGGGTGCCGCCCAGGGAATCGCCGGGAAGGAACTCCGCTTGTCCTCCTGAAGGAGGATTTTGTGCCTCTGCAGGAGGCCAAGAGGAGGAGGAGGAGGAGGAGGTCCTGCCACAGACGAAGGAGGATTGAGCCGCTCCTAGCGCAGTCGAAGGGAATCGCCTGGCGACAGCTGGACCAGTGCCAGCAGGTACGGAAAGTGTTCATTGACATGGCTTTAACTAATCTAACCTCCCCCTCCTCTTCCTCCTCCTCTTTCTCCTCTTCCTCCTCCTCATCATCATAGTCACCATCATGCCATTGTCATCGCTATTGTCATCATCATCACTATTGTCATCATCATCGTCATCATAATAATCCACAGCTTTCTCCTCCTCCTCCTCATCATCATCATCGTCACCATCATTGCCATTATCATCGCCATTGTCATCATCATCGCTATTGTCATCATCATCGTCATCATAATAATCCACAGCCTTCTCCTCCTCCTCCTCTTCCTCCACTATCATTTCCTCCTGCTCTTTCTTTCACTCCGCCTCCACCACCTCATTCTCCTCCCCTTCTTCTCCCTTCCCCTCTTCCTCCTCTTTCTTCTCCCCCTGTTCCTTCCTCTTCATCCTTTTCATCCACCCTCCTCCTTCCCCACGTTCTTTAGCTCCTCTTTCTTCTCCCCTTTACTCCTTCCTTCTTCTCCTCCATCCTCATTTCCACCCACGTTATCGAGTTTCTCCTCCTTCCTCTTCCTCCTCCTCTCAGGATCTATACCTCCACTTTTACTATCAACCCCCCCCCCCCGCCCCAATGTGGAAAGATGAGGAGGTGGCTTAATACGGGGACAGAGAGAAAACATTAAAAGTCCAAGAGGAGACGAACTAAGGAGGAAGGGAGAGGGGGGAAGGGAAGGGGAGGGAAGGGAGTAAAGGAGGAGACTGGAGCAGGAAGGAGGTAGGGAGGAAGAGAGAGAGAGAGAGAGAGAGAGAGAGAGAGAGAGAGAGAGAGAGAGAGAGAGAGAGAGAGAGAGAGAGAGAGGTACAGAGAGAGAGAGGGGTACAGAGAGAGAGGTAGAGAAAGAGAGAGAGAGAGAGTGTTTCACACTAAAACTCCGTGGACTGTCGTAATCATGTATTTCAACCTACGAGTATATTACAAATATCCTTACATAAATCCACAGTATACATAACGTGAAAAGTATTGAAATCATCAAACAAAAAACACTTGTACAATTTACATTGAAATTAAATTAGCATAATCCTCTAAATAACCATCAATAAATCTTTTGAATAATCGTAACTACAATGACAATTACAATAGCGTGAATTATACAGACATTAGTAACAAATAAGAAGTCCAACATTCCTCTATGGCTAATTACACGATTATGAATTTCACAACTTAAGCTATTGTAAGTATTCATTTAAATCATATTCTATACAAGCAATATATTGAAATCAGTATTATTTTACGCAAACAATCTGTTAACCGTAATACAACGCTCCTATCTCAACTTACATAAAATTTAAAAATCATAACTCACATTAGTGCTCCAAGCCTTTTAGTGTGAAAATCAAACCATCACCCGGGCAGGGACCTAAATCCTCACATTTTCTCCTCGGTCCCTCAACCACAGCCCGCCTCACACCTCGAAATCACAGACGAGAATGTTGGTGTAATGAGCGTCACCTCCCTAGTAATGTCCACGTGAACAAACGCAAAGCGATACGCGCAGAAATGGCTCACTACACAAATACAGTATAAAAGATCCCAATGGAATAAACATGTGATGCATTTATTCAATAATTACAATACATTAAATAGATACAAATAACTTTAATCAATACAAAATATAAACATGCAAATGCACAAGTCATCCTAAATAGTCCATACAAACAACTTGAACCAATATCATCGTATAGTGATGATACAGAGAGAGAGAGAGAGAGAGAGAGAGAGAGAGAGAAAGAGAGGTAGAGAGAGAGAGAGAGAGAGAGAGAGAGAGAGAGAGAGAGAGAGAGAGAGAGAGAGAGAGAGAAGGAAAGAAGGACAGGGTAAAGAAGAGAGAATGAGGGAGAGAAGAAATATGGTCAGGGAGAAGAAAGGAAGAGAACAACAGATGAGAGGAAGGGGAATGAGGGGTATAAAGGAAGGAAGTAGGGGGTGGGGGAAAAAGAAGGAGGAGGAGAAGAAGGAGGAGGAGGAGGAAGAGGAGGAGGAAGAAGGAAGAGGAGGAGGAAGAAAGAAGGAAGAGGAGGAGGAGGAGAAGAAGGAGGAGGAGGAGGAGGAGGAGGAGGAGGAGGAAGAGAGGATGGAAGTGAGACTCCAGGAAGGGAAACAGGCGGAACACCACTCACAAAAGCTGACTCATCAGCCACAAACTGACAAGCTAATCTAGCTGATGACGAGGAATTTCTTGTCAAAAAATATATATATTGCTCAGACGAAAAGAGGCCTTCCTGACAAAGAAAGGCCATCCTAACGAAGAAAGACATTTGCAATGGAAGAAGGACCCCCCGACAACAGAGGACTTTCCTTTCTAAAGAAGGCCGTCCTGACGGAGAGGGACCTTCCTGAAGATAAAAAGTTCTTCCTGGTGAAAGAGGATCTTCCTGACGAAGGCCTTCCTGGCGAAGAGAGACCTTCCTGGCGAAGAGAGACCTTCCTGGCGAAGAGAGACCTTCCTGGCGAAGAGAGACCTTCCTGGCGAAGAGAGACCTTCCTGGCGAAGGGAGACCTTCCTGGCGAAGAGAGACCTTCCTGGCGAAGAGAGACCTTCCTGGCGAAGAGAGACCTTCCTGGCGAAGGGAGACCTTACTGGCGAAGGGAGACCTTACTGGCGAAGAGAGACCTTCCTGGCGAAGAAAGACCTTCCTGGCGAAGAGAGACCTTCCTGGCGAAGAGAGACCTTCCTGGCGAAGAGAGACCTTCCTGGCGAAGGGAGACCTTACTGGCGAAGGGAGACCTTCCTGGCGAAGGTAGGCCTTCCTGGCGAAGGTAGGCCTTCCTGGCGAAGGGAGACCTTACTGGCGAAAGGAGACCTTCCTGGCGAAGGGAGACCTTCCTGGCGAAGAGAGACCTTCCTGGCGAAGGTAGGCCTTCCTGGCGAAGGGAGACCTTACTGGCGAAGGAGGACCTTCCTGACAAAGGCAGGCCTTCCTGGCGAAGAGAGACCTTCCTGGCGAAGGGAGACCTTCCTGACAAAGGCCTTCCTGGCGAAGAGAGACCTTCCTGGCGAAGAGAGACCTTCCTGGCGAAGGGAGGCCTTCCTGGCGAAGGGAGACCTTACTGGCGAAGGGAGACCTTACTGGCGAAGGGAGACCTTCCTGGCGAAGGTAGGCCTTCCTGGCGAAGGTAGGCCTTCCTGGCGAAGGGAGACCTTACTGGCGAAAGGAGACCTTCCTGGCGAAGGGAGACCTTCCTGGCGAAGAGAGACCTTCCTGGCGAAGAGAGACCTTCCTGGCGAAGAGAGACCTTCCTGGCGAAGAAAGACCTTCCTGGCGAAGAGAGACCTTCCTGGCGAAGAGAGACCTTCCTGGCGAAGAGAGACCTTCCTGGCGAAGGGAGACCTTACTGGCGAAGGGAGACCTTCCTGGCGAAGAGAGACCTTCCTGGCGAAGAGAGACCTTCCTGGCGAAGAGAGACCTTCCTGGCGAAGAGAGACCTTCCTGGCGAAGAGAGACCTTCCTGCCGAGAGAACAGCACCCTGAGGAGAAATTCCTCCTGAAGTGGAAAGGTCCTCAAGACGGAGGAAGTCTCTGACTGACGACGAAGGAAGAACTTCATCCTGACGAAGGAAGCTTCTGACTGACTAGTTTGTCAGGTTGTGGCGGGGCTGCCCTCCAGGGGCTGCACAAGTTCTGGGATAGACCTGATCGTGAACATCCGACTAAACGCCTTCCGCTCCAAGTGGTACTCAGCCTCGTACTCTGACCCCAGGAGTCTTCATCCAGCAGCGTGGCAGGCCCCTCGGGAGTGGAGAGGCCAAGGCTCCCCCCCCCCTCAGATGAATAAAATCGCCTGGCGACAACGCCATAGAAAAATAAAGAAGATAATTTGGATGTTTTTACTGGGAAGTTTTTAGGTTCTCTCCATCAGTTGAATAGAGCCACCTGCCGGCAGATAGAAGGTTGATGCCTAGACGCGACGCGGGGCCCGGACTGGCTGGCCAAATAGAGATAGATGACCGCTGGTTTGGGATCGCCCCCAGATCTCTTCAGCCATCGACGGCTCTTCAATCTACCCGGCGCTTCCAGCCATTCCATCGCTCTTTCAATTCTGTTTGTCTCTTTTTTTTCCTGTTTATCTATCGCTATTTCCCTCATCTGTCTCTGTCTCTCTGTTCTTCTTCTCGTTCATTTTCTTTAGTCTAGGGACAACGTTCCTCCGGAGACCTGCTTAAGGTGACCAGGGACCACCTCGACCCGTCGCGTCGCTTTGGCCGAGCGGGGAGACGAAGAGGCAAGGGAAGGCGAAGAGAAGAGGAAGGAAGAGGAAGGAAGAGGAAGAAAGAAAAAAGAGAAGAGGGAAGAGGAAGAAAGGGAAGGAAAGGAGAGGAAGGAATGGGATGGGAAAGGAGAAGATGAAAGGGAAACAAGGGAAGATGAAAGGGAAAAGGGAGGGAAGGGAAGGGAAAAGGGAGGGAAGGGAAGGGAAAAGGGAGAGAAGGGGAGGGGAAGGAAAGGGAGGAAAAGGACAAAGGAGAAAAGAGTGAGGAGAGGAAAGAAAAATAAAGTTCGGGAAAAAGAATGTGTGTGTGTGTGTGTGTGTGTGTGTGTGTGTGTGTGTGTGTGTGTGTGTGTGTGTGTGTGTGTGTGTGTGTGTGTGTGTGTGTGTGTGTGTGTGTGTGTGTGTGTGTGTGTGTGTGTGTGTGTGTGTGTGTGTGTGTGTGTGTGTGTGTGTGTGTGTGTGTGTGTGCGCGCGCGCGTAGTTTAAGAAAGCTGCCAGTGTTTCATGTTCAATTTCCGATGTTCCCAAGAAACAACCATAGCAATTCACCTCACTCCTTCCCTCCCTGCCTCACTTCCTCCCCACCTCCCTTCCCACGTAGCCCTCCCTCCCACCCTTCACTCTTTCAGAACAATACAGAGATGGCCCCTTTCACACTAGGCAACTAGTGACCGTCACTAGTGGCGGTCACTAGTTGCCTAGTGGGAAAGTCTCGGGCAACTGCAAGCAACCAGTGACTGTCACCGAGTTGTGGAATCCTTTCTCATCATCTCATTAGTCGATTGAATGGCATCAACGGAGAGGTGCTTCTGTTGGCTTTGCTGGACAAGAAAAAGAGACTCAGTGACGGCAACTGCCAGTGACGGTCACTTGTTACCGGAGCGGGCAACAGCCATAGCCTGTTGCGCAACCGGGCAACCGCAGTGACGTAGTGTGAAAAGCTCAATTTAAAATAATGGTAGGCAACTAGTGTGAAAGGGGCCTAATTCCCTCTGTCCACCCGCCCATTCCGCCATTCTCGCTCCGTCCCAGACCTCGAACAAGCAAAGGAGGACGTGCCTCCGAAGCGACGAGGCGGTTCTTCAGCACTCGGAACGCCGGAAGTCTTAGTCCTCTCCAAAGGTGCCCCTCCGGCAGGGGGTCAGTCAGGAGCGCATTATTGCTCGAGGCCCGACCCTACAGGCGTCTCCATAACGACCCACACACTCACAGGCCGCCTGTCCTGCAGCCAGACAAAATCAGGACTGTGCAGGCCAAATTGAGTTTGTATTGGTCAAACCAAACCTAACCTAACCAACCCTTATAACCTAATCTAACCTACCCTAACCAAAACTAGATAACCTAACCTAAGCAAACCTAGATAACCTAACCTAACCTACCCTAACCAAACCCAAATAGCCTAATCCAACAAAATTTAACCAAACCTAATTAAACTTAACAGAACCCAGCAACACTTAAACTAACCAAACAGAACCTAACAGAACCCAACCTAACATAACATGACAAACCCTATCCTAATATAACCTAACCTAACTAACAACATATCCTAACCTAATATAACCTAACTCAACCTAACATAACATAACATAACTCAAACTAACTTCATTTAACCTATCCTGACCTAACCCAATCGAACTCAACCCAACCCTACCTAACCTAAGCCAACGTAACATACCCTAGCCTAGCCTAGCTTAGCTTAGCCTAGCCTAATGTAATACAATCAAACATAACACGACATAACCGAACATAACATAACATAAACAACCTAACCCTCCTAACATAACACAACAGAACCTGACATGAAATGACCCGACATCACAACCTGACCTGACCTGACATAACCTGACTTGACATAACCTGACCTGATATGACCTCACATGGCATAACCCCACATGACATGACCTCATATGGGATAACCCCACATAACATGAACCTCACATGCCATAGATAACATACCATAACATGATATAACATGACATGACATGACCTAACACGACAACCTATCCAACCAAACCTATCCTAACCAACCTAACCTAACCTAACCAACCTAACCAACCAAACCTAACCTCGACTGACATAGCGATATATATACTTCCTCTGACTCTGTGGATTCAGTGTTTCACAAGACCGGTTTCAAGTTTCACGAGACTGATTTCATAAGAATGGGAATTGCTTATTATCTAGGGGGAGTTTATATTACACGTATAATAAACACTTGGGGGAGTGTAAATTCCAAGTATGATGTTGACTGGGGAGTGCAAATATTACGTATAAGAATGACTGGGGATTCAAAATTCACGTGAGTACATATTAGACATGACACAGGCACCGACAGGTTTGAGTGAGTGAGTGAGTGAATGAGTGAGAAAGTGAGTGAGTGTGTGTGTGTGTGTGTGTGTGTGTGTGTGTGTGTGTGTGTGTGTGTGTGTGTGTGTGCGTGCGTGTGTGTGTGTGTGTGTGTGCGTGCGTGTGTGCGCAAGCGCACTTTTGGCCTATAACCGTCAGTTCATCACAGGGCAGCATCGTGAGAACGTGGCGGGTAGAGATGAAGAAGAAAAACAGTAGAAATCAAGATGAAGAAGAAAAACTGCTTTGGACCGAATTCATTTAACTTTCCCAAGGTTATCCATGTCTAAGGACAATAACTGTAAATACGTTTCATCGTCCATTCTTAGATAATGAAACCAATTACCTGGGTGTAGCCTCAAGCTCGTCCAATAACTTTAACCGAGATGGTCCTCCTCTTTTCTGCAGCCACTCTTTGGCTCACATATTTCTCTGCCTTCTTTTCTTCTTCTTCTCCCTGCCTTTAATTACTACTCCTATGACTGTCATAGCGAGGAATTCTAAATCTGCGCTGTCCATTGCAGAGGCCATGTTGGTCCGCACGCTAAGCTGCACTTGCTTCAACTGAAGATTTGCCTGAACGTTCGAGGTGGGGGGAGCCTCCGGCCGCCTAAATGCATAGCCGGACAGGCGGCCTGCGAGTGTATAGGGGGGGGGGGCTTTAAGGCTCCCTAAGGAGTCTGCCAGGAGTCTTAAAAGAGATGAGGTTTCTGCCAAGTCGCCCCCGAAGGGTCTTAAAGCGGCCTTGCCCACACTTTCCTTGAAGAATTCCTCCTGGTATTACTTAGTCTCTCTCCTCTCTTTCCCTCACACTCTCATCCCACCCTCCATCCTCCTCAATTTTCCTTCTCCGTAGTAGCGGAAAGTTTATCCCAACACCACGTGCACCACCTCCACTACGTAGTGGGGCACTACTTAGTGCTAATGCCCTCGGAAATTGTGGTGCTATTTGAGGGCGAGGCGAAAGCGGCGAGCTCCCGGGTAGAACCTCTTTTATTTTTCCTCCTGATGCTGCTGTTGTGGCATATTTACACAGTGTATCAGGGCCCGCAGTGTATATTACCCCGACGGACAGCACGTGTTACAAGTCGTAAACATGAAGAAGTGGCAGCAACATGGCCATAGAAAATTATTAATCGCCTCAGCATTCTTCCCGGCCATAAAAGTTGCCACAATGAAATATGACAAAGCTCTTACGAGAAACATCTTTGAGGGAACAGTTGGCAGACATGGCGTCTTTGTATCACACGGGGCTGAATAAGCAGCGGAGATTCGAGACATTGTTAGAGGAATTTATGACTCCAGAAGTACTCGTCCTAATGGTTGCAGACGCTGAGATTATTTCTTTCTGAACGGCTGGTGCCCTTGGAGAGGTTGATTGCAATGGAGTGGATGTTGGCAACAACAACAACCAAACAACCACAACAACAACCAACAACCACAACAACAACCACAACAACCAACAACCACAACAACAACCAACAACCACAACAACAACAACCACAACAACAACCAACAACCACAACAACAACCAACAACCACAACAACAACCAACAACCACAACAACAACCAACAACCACAACAACAACCAACAACCACAACAACCAACAATAACAACAACAATAACCTGTTCCCTCAAATTTCACTTACCGAAAACCCCGCATCCCCACAGTGACTGGCAACGGTCCTTGACCCCTCCTTAAAACCTCTACAAGAAAAAATGTATATGTACTATCTGTGCTGTATTGGTGTTGGACTGTTTTTATGTCGCCGGATTACAAAAAAAGAGAAAGAGAGCAGGCGCCGGTTGACTGATTTTCTCGTGTGGAAAAGAGGATACAGCCGAAGGTCCCGGTCCGGAAATAGAAGAAAAGGAGTGGCAGAAAAAGAGTGTGAAAGAGAGTAAAATAGAGTGAGAGTGAAGGAGTAAAACATATTGAAAGAATGTGTGTGTGTGAGAGAGAAAGAGATAGAGAGAGGAGAGGGAGAAGGAGAAGGAGAAAAGAAGAAGAAAGAAAGAGAAGAAGAAAGAGAAAGAGAGAAGTGGAAAGAGGAGAAAGAACAAGAGAAAGAGAGAAAGAAAAAGAGAGAGAAAGAGAGAGAGAGGAGGGGGAGGAGAGAGAGAGGAGGGGGAGGAGAGAGAGAGAGAGGGGTGGGAGGAGATAGAGAGACGAGGGAGGAGAGAGAGGGGGGAGAGAGGGCGGGGGGGAGAGATAGAAAGGAAAGAAGAGGTGACCGCTGAAACTCCGTGGCCGTCGTTTGTGGCCATTGGCGCCGGGACACGAAGATCCTCCCAAAGATCCTCGGGCAATGCGCCACCCACAATCAGACCCCCAGCACCGCCCCCCCCCCCAAAAAAAAAATATATATATATATATACACACATATATATAATGTGTGTGTGTGTGTGTGTGTGTGTGTGTGTGTGTGTGTGTGTGTGTGTGTGTGTGTGTGTGTGTGTGTGTGTGTGTGCGTGTGTGTGTGAATAAGTATATGTATATGATACATATACGCACCTACACGCAGTATCTACCTGCCCCCCACGGAGATGGATATTCCAATAGATGTGTCACTCAGCGTTTCTTCTTCGTTTATTTTATATTCTTCTCCCCGTTCCTCTCAAATCTCCTCTCCACTGTGACACACATTACAAATTTTGTTCTGGCTAACGACAGATGAATTTATTTAGATGAACAAGAAGGAGTAGTGATGACGACAGCAGTAAATTAACTTGAGTTTATCTGCGGTGGTGACGACAAGGAAGGTGACGACAAGGAAGGTGACGACAAGGAAGGTGACGACAAGGAAGGTGACGACAAGGAAGGTGACGACAAGGAAGGTGACGACAAGGAAGGTGATGACAAGGAAGGTGACGACAAGGAAGGTGACGACAAGGAAGGTGACGACAAGGAAGGTGACGACAAGGAAGGTGACGACAAGGAAGGTGACGACAAGGAAGGTGACGACAAGGAAGGTGAAGACAAGGAAGGTGACGACAAGGAAGGTGACGACAAGGAAGGTGACGACAAGGAAGGTGACGACAAGGAAGGTGACGACAAGGAAGGTGACGACAAGGAAGGTGACGACAAGGAAGGTGACGACAAGGAAGGTGACGACAAGGAAGGTGACGACAAGGAAGGTGACGACAAGGAAGGTGACGACAAGGAAGGTGACGACAAGGAAGGTGACGACAAGGAAGGTGACGACAAGGAAGGTGATGACAAGGAAGATGATGTTTACGTGAATGATGAGCACTGGAAGACGAAAAGAAAACGGAGGGGGGGGGGAGATGACAAAATAGCGACACCAGTGGCGTCTCCACCGAACTCGTGAGTTCGTGCCCGAAGCGAGTTCGTGGAGGACGAGATCCCTGGAATGACAGTTCTTCGCGATTTGACTTTCAAATGACTCCCGTCCGGATTTTCTTGTCACTCTTTTTACTTTAATAGAAGGCAGATTTTTTTTTTTTTTTTTGGGGGGGGGGGGGGGGGCGGGGGGTCGCTGGGGACTCAACTGTTAAATGAATTTTGCAAGATGCTGTCACCACAAAGTTTCTAAACCAATGGCGCGCTTTAAAGACTTTATGTTTGTTTTTAGGCGATTTTATTCACTTTAGGAAATTACTCGAGACAGGAAAATGGGTCTCGGTTGACGATGACCCCGTCCTCCCCTAAATCCGCTCCTCAATTTAATAAAACCATTTGACGAAATCCGTAACGGAATATGTAAGCAGAGTTACCACAATGAGTCTCACGAACTACCCTATACGGACTATAACTATGCATCTATTTATGTATTTTATTTATTATTTACATTATCATAGTTTTTGTTTATTAATTTATGTATTTGTTTATTTATTTATCATAATTATGATTTTTTCGCATCCGACCTATCATAGTTTTTGTTTATTAATTTATGTATTTGTTTATTTATTTATCATTATTATGATTTTTTCGCATCCGACCTAGATATGGACCAAAAGGTCTCCTGTCGGCATGCTCCGCCTTTGTGATCCTTTGTAACCCGGAAGAAGCCCCTTAGTGCTGCGCCTTTCATCGATCCCACAAAACTCTCTGGAAAGAAACTTTGGACTGAACTGGGGTGTTGGGGGGGGGAGGGGGTCTTTCTCTGTCACAGGTTAGTAGCAGGGGGGGAGAGGATCAGTCGCCGGTTGCCCGTTCTCTCCGTTTTCATAACTTGGTAGTCTAGCCGCCCCCGAGCGATTTTATTCTGCTGAGGGAAACCCCTTTACCACGGGGTTACAAAGGATTACAAAGGCGGAGCATGCCGACAGGAGACCTTTTGGTCCATATCTAGGTCGAATGCGAAAAAATCATAATAATAATAAATTTATAAATAAAAACTATAATAATGTAAATAACAAATAAAATACATAAATGCATAGGTATAGTTAAATAATAAACAAACAGGTAAATAGTAAATAATAATAAATTGACATATAACTAATAATAAATGAGAATCAAACAGACAAATGATAACAAAACAAAAACAATATAAAATAAATTATAATCATTACAGCATCTTGCTTAGGTGTTTATCTAAATGATTCTTAAAGCTTCGAACTGAACTACATTGCACTACCTGTGCAGGAAGTTTATTCCATTCATTAACTACACGGTTGGTGAAGTTGTTTCTACCCTATTCCAGGGGGAAGGCCCCCACCCACACCCACTAGATCACACTTGTAAAAGTTTCTCTGAATTAACGACCGACGCGTCACACGAGCACAACATAACTGGGGCGGAGGATATCCTTTGGCAAGAGTCCCAAGGTAAGTGTCATAATCCAGTGACACTGAACAGCAACAGCAACCGTGACCAAAATTTACAGGTTCTATTTTCACAATGACACCAGACGATCTTATTCAATCGAGAGACGACCCTACTCCCCCAACCCCACCCCAGCTTGCGGGGCACTGAATTGGGTTATGGGAGCTTGTTTGTTTGTTTGTTTGTTTTTCACATTTTCTGAAAAGCTTCTTTTTTATTGAAAAGTATCTCTTGGCAGCCCCGAGGAATCCATCTGGAGTCAGTCGACCTTGGGGTCCCTTACACGACAGATATCCAATCTTACAGGATCCTTGGACTTGGGCCGACATTCTAAATTCAATCTATATTTTCCTTTTTTCCTTCTTCTTCTTCTTTTAATCCCAAAGGAAGCTGATACTCCCAAAGGAGAAAGGAAGAGACGGGAGGAGGAGGAGGAGGAGGAGGAGGAGGAGGAGGAGGAGGAGGAGGAGGAGGAGGAGGAGGAGGAAATAAAGGAACAAATTGGAAAAACGGAAAAAGAGCGAAAGGTACAGAGACGAATAAAACCGTTAAAAAATCGTTATAACCGTTGAAAATCCAAAACTATTCAAATCGTTCAAAGTATTGAAAGAATGTTATGGGAAAAAATATGGTTCAAAATAATCGGGAAGGAAATTAAGAACTATCGCAAATTAAACTTGTGAAAAAAAAAATCAAGCAGGCGAATGAATGAGAACTTAAGAAACAGATTATGTCTCTATTGGAAATTCCTCATATTTAGAAATCTGATGTTCTGAACGATAACGCCTTCCAGAAATTCGACGGATTATCAAAAAGGGGTTTTCTGATATTCGGAACTTTCCGAATGTCGGAAGTTTTCGTTCCGAATACTGGATACTTTTGAATTTTAGAAAAGTTGCATCCTCCTCCTCCTCCTCGTCCTCCTCTTCCATCCTCACCACAATGCCCAGAGGGAGCCAAGAATCGAATGCTGGTCTCCCAAAAATACTGTGTGTATGTGTATTCAGATATACAAATACAAGCATTGAACCATTTTGTTTGGGAGGGAGGGAGGGAGGGAGAGAAGGAAAGAGGAATTGGGAGAATGGAGAGTTGTCGAGTGAGGAAATTCACAAGTTCGCCCATACCACATGTGTTTGTGTGTTTAAACATACAAGTACACAAGCATTGCACCGTTTGGTTTTTGGACAGAAAGAAGGTGGGAGGGGGAAGTGGGAAGGGGGAAGGAGGAAATGGAGGAAGAGGAAGTGGGAAGGGGAAGTGGGAAGGAGGAAATGGGAAGAGGGAAGTGGGAAGGAGGAAGGAGGTGGGAAGGGGGAAGTGGAAAGGGGAAAGTGGGGAAGGGGGAAGTGGGAAGGAGGAAATGGAAGGGAAAGTGGGAAGGGGGAAGTGGGAAGGAGGAAGTGGGAAAAGGGGGAAGGAGGAAGTGGGAAGGGGGAAGCGGGAAAGGGGGGAAGGAGGAAGGGGGAAGTGGGAAGTGGGAAAAGGAGGAAGGGGGAAGGGGGAAGTGGGATGAGGGAGGGAGGGAGGGAGTACGCCCAGGGTGCTGTAACCTGTCGACAGGCACTATTCTGTAATGTTCTTCGACTTCGCGCGAAGGGATTACGCCAAGAAGAACTTTAATCCAAACGAGTTGCCCTGACCTTGAGACGCGGTTTCGGGAACCCAAGAGCGAGGCTCCGCATTTCTGTAATCACTGAGGATGAGGGGAGGAGACCTGTGTTAATTAAACCACTTGCTGACAATTGTATGACTATAGATGCTTTCATCACCGCCAACCCTACCTTCTTCTGCACTTTCGGTGACAACCAGCGCTTCTATCCTCGTTGACAATATCACGCCTAAGAGGTGGAGGCATAGAGCGGAGGGAGTGATGAGGATTTAATGTACTTTTTCTTGTGAAGCCTAGTTTCCAATTATATAAAAATGATGCGTGACTCTGGTCCGTAAGGATGTCACTGAAATTTAAATTATTGACTGCATAAAACTTATGCAGTCCTTGTAGGCTCTTCTCTCCCACCACGACCTTCCAGGCCTAGCCTAGATTTGAGCGGTTTGCCTTTGGCGCAATGCATCTCGAGAGAAATAGAATGAAATAAAAAACGCCTTTTCCTTTCCATGATATAGTATTCCACACACTCACTAATCCTGTTTCCCATTCTCTTCCATGGGCTCTCTCGCCTTCCAAGTCTTGTTCCGTGTTTTTTTTTTTTTTTTTTTTTTTTTTTTTTTTTTTTTTTTTCTTCCGCTTCCTTCCGTAACTTTTCGATCGTTTGGTTCGTCCGTTTTCATTAAAGTTCGACGGAGTTTCCCTCCCAAACACTGACGGTTTTTCTTTTTTTTTTCATTCATTTTTTAATCATTTCCGTCAGCCTTTATTAACTTCCCTCGATTTCCTTCCCTCCCAACTTTCGCGAACGCAGCCGAGTCTGTCTCGACCAACTTTTGTCCTTCTTTATTCATTTCTCAATTCTTGAGTCTTAAAATGTCAATCCGGTCTGTCGCCAGTCCGCGGCGGCTTTGACATCACACATGACAACATTTCCGTTAACTCAGAGTATCACACCAGACAATTCTAACGTCAACTCGTACAACGTAGCACACTGGATAAAAATCCGTTAATTTGAATAGAGTATCATAGTAGACAAATAATCCCATTTACTTGGACAGCATATTACACCGGACGCTTTTTCCGTCAGTTTGAAAGGAATATCACACGGGACAAAATTGCCG
Source organism: Oratosquilla oratoria (assembly GCF_046742065.1). NCBI lineage: Eukaryota > Metazoa > Arthropoda > Malacostraca > Stomatopoda > Squillidae > Oratosquilla > Oratosquilla oratoria. The sequence goes on from NC_134798.1 coordinate 59,492,999, forward strand.
TCACCTCTGACATAGCATCTTCATATCTGACAAAATTTATATACATTTTTTTTTCTTTATATAATTTGGGGCAATAACAGACTTTTTCAATATAATATAAACAAAGTATCACACTGGGCGTCAACTAGGGTACTCTCACTAAATTTCTCTAAACTCAAGTTTGCCTTGCACTGAACAAAATACAGTTAACTCGGGTAAATTATCCCACGACAATATTTCGTGCTATATGAAGCTATCATACAGAAAAAATAGTCGAATCTGATAGAATATTAAACAAAATTCCCATCAATTAGGGGAGTATCACACTGGGAAATTTTTGAATAAATTTTGTGATGTTTTCCAAATATTGAGGGGAAAATATGAGACTGGACAAAATACTGGACAATTTATCCGACAAAAATCCCGTCAATTCTAAAGGAGCCTCCTAAATGGTATGTCTGTCAATTGACATTGATAAACATTTCCGTTGATTGAATATCACATGGGCCAAAATTTTCATCACACTAATACCATTTTCCTTCAATTTAGAGTATCACACGCAGCAATTTTTCAGTCGACTCTAAATTTTCACAAGGGACAAATTTTCTGTCAACTAAGATATATATAGTCTTGTAACCCCTTGTACTTTGTAGTCTCTCTGAAGAAGGTGTAAAAGCCGAAACGTTAGAGGAATAAACTCATCTCTGACTTGTGTGTTTCTTTACCACCCTCCTACCTCCATCTGTCCAGATGGATAATACACATATTGTATATGGATATTACTGTATATGTATATGGATATGTATATATGTATATGTATATGTATATGTGTATATGTATATGGATCAAAAGGTCTCCTGTCGGCATGCTCCGCCTTTGTAATCCTTTGTAATATGTATATATGTATATGTATGTATATGTATATATATATGTATATGTGTATATGTATATGTATGTATATGTATATGATACTGTATGTATATATATGGATATTAGAGTTTACAGAGAGCCAGTGAATATTGAACAAAGCTCTTATGGTCCCTTGCACTCTCTTCCATCAGTTTCGAGTATCATACTGGACAAATTTTACCTACTGGTTCAAAGCTTCAATTCAGAGTATCATACGAAACAAGTTTTGCGTCTGCCCAGAGAATCAGACTGGGCAAGTTTCTCCAATCCAGGGTATCATACGTGACAAATGTCCTTCAATTCAAAATATCCCAATGGACATTTTCAGACTCACATCGGACAAATTCTACGTGAAATCAGATTATCACACTGGACAACATTTGTCATTTCAAATTGACATATTTTTATCAATTCAGAGTATCACACTCGACAAATTTCCTTCAATTAAAAGTATTACTTGAAAATTTTCCTTCACTTCAGAGTATCACAGTGTACAAAGTTTGTCAATTTCCGTCAATATTCCTTCAATTGAGTGTCATACTCGATAAATTACCTTCAATTGTACGATACAAGTTTCATAAAATCCAGAGTATCTCACACGACAAATTTCCTTCAATTCACTTGAAATTCAAAGTATCACGTTTGAACATTTTTCTCCAATTTACAGGATCACATTGGACAAAATTTACGTAAATTCAGAGAATCACACTGTAATTTCCCTTCAATTAGGTGTATCATCCTAGACAAATAAACCTCAATTTAGAGTAATACAAATTAACACATAAAATCAATTAAAAAACACACAAATTTCACCTTCTATGTTGGGATTGGGGCGGTGAACTCTAAGTCAGCCATGTTTGATATTGTTATTTACCTACGCTTCCAACGAATAGCTACATTGTTCTCTTACTTTCACCCAACCAACCTTTTCCTTAGGTTCCTCGTGTGTTTTTCCTAAAAATTGGGTTCTTGGGTTGGGCGATTATTACATCCAGTAACGTCCGTTACCCCAATAACTCGGAATTGTTATAATATATTAACATACATAAGCGCGAGCGTATGTTTTGCCCACGCGTTCCCAAATTCATTTTTTTTTCCGCTACATTGGAGCGTTGTTCTGAGAGTAGCGTTGCCTCATCTCCAATTTACCGTATACGCTACACTCCCTAATACTTCCCCGTCCTCTTCTCCACTCCCTGTCCCCTCTGCCCCAGGTCCCAGCGGCGGCGCCAGGAATTTTTAGTTGGGGAGGCTAAGGGGGGGCTGAGCAAATTTTTGGGGGGCTAATAGTAATATGATAATACACATATATTATCCTCATTTCAGAAGGGGAGGGGGGTTAATGGTTGGGCTAGCACTGATGGCTGACAAATCTTTAGCCCTGGCAATTAAAAATTCCATTTAATAAAATTATTTCAATGAGCGTTTTAAATTTTCAATTTGCTCATTTCAGTTGGGGGGCTAATGGGGGGCTGGCCACTTTTTTGGCGGGGCTAAAGCCCTCCCAAGCCCCCCCTGGCGCTGCCACTGCCAGTTCCCCCCATTCCACACGACTCCTATTCCACTTCCTTACGCCACTCTGCCCCTCCCAGTGCCCCCCCCCGCCAATGTTTCCTTCTCTCTGCCCCTTCCTCCTCCCTTTGCACTCTTCTCTGTCCCACTTCCACCCTCCCTACGCCCTATTCCTTACCCCTCTGTCCCCCCTTTTCCCCTCCCTATGCCTTCCCTATCCTTCTACATCCCCTTCTCCCCTCCCTGCTCCCATACCCCCTCACTACATGCCCTACACCTTCCCTCCATCCATCTTCCTCCATCCCAACGCGTACTCCCCACCTCCAACTCCCCTCTTCTCTCCTTACTCCCCCTCCTCTGAAATAACCCTTACTTCGAACAGACCCTCAGAAGCTAAAAAAAAAAGACAGGCTAGATGTCAATCCTGCTTTTGGTGCATCTGGGGTTTATCTCTGCTGGATAAAATCCCCTGACGGCAGCCTAAATTGACCAAAAATTGGCGGGGGGGGGCACTGGGAGGGGAAGAGTGGCGGTGGAAGTGGAATAGGAGTCGTGTGGAATGGGGGGAACTGGGGCAGAGAGGACAGGGAATGGAGAAGAGGAAGATGAATTATTAGGGAGTGAGGAAATGCGGCAGAGAATTGGGAAAGGTGTACTGAAACTATAAATTGACCGCCAGATCTAATGCATAGTTATGTTCGACTCTGTGGCTCCCATTATGTCGAATTTGTCGTTCTGTTAAACTCTAGACGATTGTATTTACCAAAGTGCCGCCAGGGGAAAGAAAATAATAAGGAAGTCGTCGAGAAATAAAAAAAGAAAACTTAAAATGTTTAAGAGAGAACAAAATCAGGGATAAAGATTTAGGGGTGACCATGATAAATAGATATCAAAGTTGCATATAATCACGGCCTCGGATATAGGTTTAGAAATTTTGGGTGAGCATAAACGCAGTCAGTGACGATATATATTTGTTGCAGTTAGACATTTTTGTATTTTGTTAAACAAACGTCTTATCTGCAATTGATAACCACCATTTTCCAGAAAACTGTAACCTGCCTCAACAGGGCAAAGGTGACGACTTCTGACGCAGCCACTCAGCGCCCCCTGGCGTACGCTCCTCATCTCATTCTGTGTAGGAACACATTATCTTCGCCTACCCTAACGCAAATTTCTCATTTTTTATTAAAAAGATTATATACATATATATATAAATATATATATATATATATATATATATATATATATACATATATATCTATATATATATGCACTAAAAACACTCGGAGCGTGTGTACACAAATCCGTAAGTAACCACTAGGAAAAGTAAGCTAACGAAGCAGAGCGTTTTCGTATATTACATCTTCAGTGCAGATGTAATTATACGAAAGCGCTCTGCTTCGTTAGTTTACTTTTCCTAGTGGATACTTACGCATGTATATATATATATATATTATTCAACTCTCAGGTGTATAAGCCGCACTTGTTTATGTACTTGAGAGCAATTTCCAGCATGGGCCATGACATGTTGGCCAAATAACGGCCTCACGTCACCCCAGACTTCGACAGGGTGACAATTCTTCATGTGGGTCATCCTGGGTTTATGATTCTTCGTTTGTATAAGTTGATGACAATAATCATAACCTTCATTCAACCTAACCTAACCTAACCTAATCTAACAAACCTAACCTAACGTAACCTAACCTAACGTAACCTTATCTAACAGCCTAACCTAATATTTATTCCACTGTTGATATTCAGCGCACTGGGGTGACAGTTCTTCACGTGGGATCTCATGGGGCGACGATTTTTCATGAGGGCGTTCTGGGGTGACAATTCTTCATGTGACCCTATATACATACATATATACATATATATATATATATATATATATATATATATATATATATATATATATATATATGTATATATATACCTACATACATATATAGTGGAGAAAGAAATGGGGAAATAATTGGAGAATTTAACGCTGACGTTTCGACCTCACAGTGCCTTTATCAAAGCTGAGGTCGAAGTGTCAGCGTTAAATTCTCCTACTATTTATTTCCTAGTTTCTTTCTCCACCATCACTCAAAATATGTCAATATTTTATCTATGCATATATATATATATATATATATACAAGCACCCGGACCTGGCTTCGCCAGGTGTGCTTGGCCTACGGCGTAGCTCGCTTCGCTTCGCTTGGCAATATTTCGTAAAGATTCTCTTAGCAATATTTCGTAAAGATTCTCTTGGTAATATTTCGTAAAGATTCTCTTGTTAAATTTTGGTAAAGATTCTCTTGGCAATGTTTCGTAAATATTTTCTCATTAATATTTCGTAAAGATTCTTTTGTCAGAATTCCGTAAATATTCTCTTTTTCTTGTTAGCACCACTTTCTTTTTCCATGGTAATATTATTAACGTATTAACAAACATTTTTTTTTTATGTTAGTGGAGTGGAGATTCTCTTGGCAATATTTCGTAAAGATTCTCTTAGCAATATTTCGTAAAGATTCTCTTGGTAATATTTCGTAAAGATTCTCTTGGTAATATTTCGTAAAGATTCTCTTGTTAACATTTGGTAAAGATTCTCTTGGCAATATTTCGTAAATATTTTCTCATTAATATTTCGTAAAGATTCTTTTGTCAGAATTCCGTAATTCCGTTTTTATGTATATATATTTTCTTGGCAATATTTCGTAAAGATTCTCTTAGCGTTATTTCGTAAAGATTCTCTTGGTAATATTTCGTAAAGATTCTCTGAGTCTGAATCAGATGTGTCCCCCGCAGTTAGTATTTCCGGTGATGACTCATTTCCGGAGTAGGAGGTTGGAAAAATATTTGGAGGTTGGAAGGTTTAGAGAAAAATATTTTTTATGTATAAAGCCCACCGGCTTCGCCGGCCAGGCTACGCCTGGGGGCTTTTGCCCAGGTTGTGAGAAGGCTTACATCGGTGAGACAGGACACAACCTGGACAAAAGACTTAGAGAATATAAGAGGGATGCGAGATACCACGGAACATCATATGTACATCGATGAGGAAGATCCTCTGCCGAATTAGAAAGAAGCCCACATATTACATAGGAAACTGGGAAAAAAGAGAAGGAAAGTTTTGGAGGGGGCATACATTGCCACCGAAAATACTACTAATTGTCGTGGAAAATTTAGGAAATTTTAGGAAAATCTAAATATTCCAGAACATTTTAGAGAACTTTAGATTTTTTTTTTAGAAAGTTCTAGGAAATCTTAGAGGTTTTTAGGAAATTTGAGAGTTCTAAAAAAATCTAGGACATTTTATATATTTCTAGGGAACTATAGGTAATTTCAGGGGATTTCTGGAAAATTTTCTTCCAACTGAAGTTCGCTTGTCCTTCGATGAATCGGTGCAAGGTTGTTCATAAAAATAAGAGCGATGGTGAGCTAGACTCCCTCCGTATGTCAAAGCTCCCTAACGTTCAACAGAATATATATATATATATATATATATATATATATATATATATATATATATATATTCATATACATATACATATACGTCGGTAATAAAAACTCAAAGCTCTTCTCGTGTTTCCGCTTCCTCGTAAAGATTCTCTTGTTAACATTTGGTAAAGATTCTCCTGGCAATATTTCGTAAATATTTTCTCATTAATATTTCGTAAAGATTCTTTTGTCACCCATATTGCAATGTAATATGACCCCACGTAGTAGAGGGGGTCAATCTTTACACCCGAGAAACGCTGATAAACCCTTACACCGGGCCGGCCCGGGGGTGTCCGTTTTTTGCCATGGTCCGAGTTAGGGGCACCATAATTTTTTTAATAAATTAGAAGATATATATATATATATATATATATATATATATGTATATATATACATATATATATATATATATATGTATATATATATATATACAAATTTATGTATGTTGCATAACTCGTTACGTATGATAGCAAGACCAATCCTATTGCTTACATCTATGTAGTTTCAATCACCATTCGCCCCGACATGGCTAGCCAAAGCAATAAATAAAAATTGTACGAGAGCTACTGTACTTCGCCAAAATGTTCTCGTGTTTCAAGTTCTGCATCAAGGAGGAAAAGGAACCAGAAGTAGCCAGGAAGCCTGAGAGCGAAGAGACCAAGAAGAGGAGCCTTCTTCAGGCGCTCAAGGAACGCCTCCGCAGAACTGTCCAACGACGAAAGAAACACGATGGAAGAAACGAGTCATCGAAAGAGAGTTTATCCAGGAAGTTCTTCGTTCGCACTGAAAAAGTTTCTGAAGGTCCTGTCAGCGTTACAGTAAGCAAGGAGCTACTGGAAGGGCTTGAAGAAGCTTCCAGAGCTTTTGGACCAGAGTGCAACTGGAAAAAGGTTAAAGCCCTTGGAAGCGGGTTCTTCGGCACAGTGTATTTGTTTAAAAACGTCGAGACCAAGGAGGTGGTCGCCCGGAAAGTGATCGACGTCTACACAATCATCGATGCCATAAAAGAAGAAGTTCTCCAGAGTCAGTTGGAACACGTCAACGTCCTGACTCTCTTCTTCTGGAGACAGGAAGGACGCAGACACTCTCTCTTCCTGGAGTACGTCACTGGAGGAAGACTCGAAGACAGGATCAAAGACATCGCACAGGAAGAGTCTTTGGTCTACTTCGAGCAACTCAAGAAAGGAGTCGACTACCTCCACACCAAAGGAATCGCCCATCGGGACTTGAAGCCCGACAACCTTCTCCTTACCCAAGAAAACGTCCTCAAGATTGCGGACTTCGGAAGCGCAGACGTTTTTCTCTTCGAAGGCCAAGAGGTCCGGATGACTGGCATTGTCGGTTCTGTCCCCTACACAGCTCCCGAAATCTTTCAAGGACCCAGGTACCTCGGCCCTCCAGTCGACCTTTGGGCTTCCGGTCTCATTCTCTACAAGATGCTGACCCGTACGCTTCCCTGGGCACTGGCAGTGGACTCAGACGAGGAGTACAGTCTATGGACAAGATGGAATGAAAGAGAGAAGAACTTCCCCAAGTGGGGGGAACTTCGTGAACCCTTGAAACTTCTTTTGGAGAATCTGCTTGCGCCTCGTCCACAAGATCGACTTTCAGGTTGGCGCGAATATAGACACGAATGAATTGGAAAAAATATTTCCAGAAAACATTAGGAATTCAAGATATCAATGAATATAGATGTCAATTATTTCGAAATCTCTCAAAATCATTATTGACCCAATATTACTGTGGTATCAAGTCGTTTCAAAGACTACCTTTCAGAAACATTACTGACTCAGAATAAAGGTAAATACGTACGGAAAAAAAAAAGATTTGAAAAAAATGTATTTCAAAAAACATTACATTTTGATGAAAGGAAAAAAGAAATTACCATCTTCGACATTTTACCATTGTCGCCATCTTCTTTCATTTTCTTATTGCTATTTTAGCCCCTGGGCATTGAGGAGTATCCTCTCAGCTGAATAAAATTGCTTGAAAAAAGTCATAATTCCTCAAGCACTATATCACGTCCCATTAAACCCGAGGTGGGATTAAACCGGTTACTACCGGTTCGTGCGAATCCGTTCTTGGAATTTCAGGAGCTCCGCGAACCGGTTATCGAAAATTGACCTATACAGGGTATACTACATCCTAAGAGATATCTGCATGCTACTGGCCTAGTGAGAGAACCTGGCATTAAATTTTTCGAATACCAACTCGCGCTTAATGTCATAATACCAGATCTGGGCGCGTTCCTTGGTGTCATGACAGGCATGAGTTTGCTCAAGGCAACGAGGAACACACCTAGGAACGCTCCAAGGAACGCGTCCAGCTCTGCATAATACCTCAAACACCATTTCATTTCCCATTAAACCCTTTATATACAGGGAACACCACCTTCTGTTGAATGAAATCACCTGACGGCAGGAGTATGAATTAACACGTGTTCTTCGGGTGGCAGGAGATTCCATCGTCTGAATTAAATCACGTGACGGCAACAGTAAAAACACGATAATGACATCTTTAGCAAAATCCTTCGTGCGCGTCCCTCGGTGCGTTCCTCGATGCGTTCCTCGGTGTGAACAAAGTCATTCCAGTCAGGACATCGAGGAACGCGCCCAGCTCTGGTATGTGTGTGTGTGTGTGTGTGTGTGTGTGTGTGTGTGTGTGTGTGTGTGTGTGTGTGCGTGTGCGTGTGTGTGTGTATGTGTAATTCACCATGGTCTTGGATCATGTGTTGGACTCGTGATCGACAGTTACTACCTTCCCGGATGAGAGCGCAGAGCTCATGTGTGACCGATTTATGGGTAATGCTGTGACCTTACACGCACACTCACCCCAACTCCCCGCCCACAACAGTTGGAGTGACGGCTCCCAGCGCAGCGATACTGAAATTATTTCAGCCCTGGGCGGGATTCGAACCCGGACTGCCGTAGTGGCAGCCGAGAACTCTAACCACTGTGCCATGAGGTGGGCGGGCGCGCGCGCTTGTGTGTGTGTGTGTGTGTGTGTGTGTGTGTGTGTGTGTGTGTGTGTGTGTGTGTGTGTGTGTGTGTGTGTGTGTGTGTGTGTGTGTGTATTTACCTAGTTGTATTTTACGGGAAGGGGAGCTATGCTCGTGGGGTCCCGTCTTTTAAATTCATGTATTGTTTTTGCACACACCACTTTCTCATCTAACTTGTTCCAACTGTCTATTACTCTGTGAGGAAAGCTGTTCTTTTTCAAATCTCTTCTATAGCTGTCTTTTTTTATTTTATTTCCGTGTCCTCTAGTATTTCTGTCATCCCATTTTATCAGATTCTCTCTGTCAGTAATTTCTATGCCTTTCATGATTCTGTAAATAGCTATCAAATCTCCTCTCTCTCTTCTTTGCTCTAGTGTCTGTAGTTCAAGTTTTTCTAGTCTCTCTTCATATGATAGTTTTGAGAGTGTTGGTGCCAACTTTTGTAATTGCTCTTTGTATTCTTTCAAGTTTTTTTTTATACATTTTTTTGTACTTGGTGACCATATCGTTGCTGCATATTCCAATCTTGGTCTTATCAGGGTGATTAGGATTTTCTTCACCATTTCTTCATCCAGGTATGTAAATGCAACTTTGATTGTTCTTATTAGATTATGAGTTTTCTCCAAAAATCTTATTTATATGTTTCTCAGGTGACATATTATTCATAACAATGACTCCCAGGTCCTTCTCATTTTCTACTTTTTTTATTCCTTCTTCTCCTTATTTATATGCTCCTGTTATTCTGTTTTTTCTTTTTCCAAATTCCATTATACTACACTTTTTTGTATTGAACTCCATCTCCCACTTCCTACTCCATTCTTGTACTTTATTTAGATCTCTCTGTAGTGATTCACACTCTTCTTCAGTTTTCACTCTTTTCAGTAGTTTTGCATCATCTGCAAAGAAGCTCATATAGCTTTCAATTCCTTCATCCATATCATTAATATATATAGCAAACATTATTGGGGCCAGAACTGTTCCCTGCGGAACACCGCTTATTACTTCATCCCATTTTGAGTGCTGGTTTCTTATCACTACTCTCATTTTTCTTTCTTGCAAAAAGTCCTCCATCCAATTTAGTAGTTTGCCCTGTATTCCTCCTTCAGTTTCTAATTTCTTAAGCAACTTCTTATGTGGTACTTTGTCAAAAGCTTTCTTTAGGTCTAGAAATGCACAGTCCGCCCATCCATCTCTTTCTTGTATTATATCTATTAGCCTTGAATAGAAACATATTAAATTGGTGACGCATGATCGTCCTTGTCTGAATCCAAATTGCCTTGGATTTAACACTTTTTTTTTTTTTCTAAATATTTTACCCATCTACTTTTGATCATTATTTAAACAACTTTTTGCTATTGTACTTGTTAGAGAGACTGGTCTATAGTTGGTAGGTTCTTCTTTATTTCCTCCTTTATATATAGTTACTATATTTGGTTTTATAAAATCTAATGGAAATTTTCCTTCTTTCAAGGAACTATTTAGTATGCTATGTATTTTGTCTGCCAGTTCATTCCTGCATTCTTTCAGTATCCAGTTTGCTATTTCATCTGGTCCATGCGATTTTCTGACATCAAGATTACTCAAGTGTGTTAATATTTCATTCTTTGTTACTTCTATTTCTTCCATAGGGGGGGACTTTCTCTTTCCATTCGTTCTCTTCAGGTTGTATGTTCTCCCTTGTAAACACTGATTTAAAATGTTTGTTCATAATTTCCGCCATTTCCATTTCCTCAGTGTATTCAACTCCCTCCTGTCTTAATTTCTCCAAGTCTTGTTTGTTTTTCAGTTTATTGTTTACAAATCTGTAGAATAGTTTTGGTTGATCTTTACACTTTTCTATGATATCTTTTTCATATTTTCTCTTTTCCTCTCTGCACATTTGTACATATTCATTTCTATAACAGGTATATATTTTCCATTTTTCAGGTCTTCTATCTTTTTTCCATCTGGTCCAGGCTTTGTCTCTTTTGTCTTTTAACTCCCTACAACTTTTGTTGTACCAGCATTTTACATATTCTTTTTCTTGTTTTTGTCTTGGGACATACTTTTCCACTCCTTTTTTGTCAATTTATGTCAAAATAATCCATTTCTCTTCTACTGTTGTTTCTTCTTTGTATATTTCTTCCCAGTTTTCCTTTTGAAAGAATTCTCTTATTTTATCAAAGTTTGTTTTTTCATACATCAATCTTCCTTTTCTATATTGTTCATTTCTTTTCATATATCTTTTCTTCATTAAGTTCCAGTTCAATCAATATGTGGTCACTTTTACTTATTGGTGTTTTATATTCAATTTTGTCCACTATTCTAGGTTCGGATGTAATTACTAGGTCTAGTCTCGATGGCTCTTCTTCATTTCTATACCTAGTGTTCTCCTGTATCCATTGTGTCATTGTATGGTCAGTAATCATCTCAAGTAGAGCGTTTCCCCATGAGCCGTCTCCACCCTTTACTGTCATTTCTTCCCAGCAGATTTCTTTGCAATTAAAGTTGCCCATCATAACTATTTTTCCTCCCTCTTCCATTATCTTGTTTAATGTTATCTTTGTGTCCTCTAACATACTTTTATGTTCACTCTCCTCCCATGAGGCTGTTTTCGGGGGCACATAATTTATCACAAACTTTCTGTTCTTCTTATCTCTGTCTTCTACTTCCATCATTATCATCTCTACTGTATTCTTTCCATATGTGACACACTTCACGTTTATATCTTTCTTAGTCAGGAACATAACTCCACCCCCTTCCTTTTTCACTCTCTTTCTAATCCAATAATTATATGCATCATGTCCTACACTGTTGGGTGGTAGTGGACCTTTTAATTTTGTTTCTACAATTCCCATTATGTCTGGTTCTTTTTCTTTCAAATAATCATTCAGCTCATTCAATCCTGTTATTAATCCATCTATATTTGTGTAAGACACCCTTAGTTTTCTGCCACTTCCATTGTGTTCTCTGTTTCCCTTTTGTTTTTCTCTTGTATGTCGACTTTCTTTAGTTTCATATTCACTACTCTCCAATAGAATCTCTCTTTTTCTGACTCCGTTCTTATCTCGTTTTTTTTTTTCCTTTGCTTCAAGTCTTTTCTGTTTTTCTTCCTCTCTTTCCTCTTTATTCATTTCCCTTTTTATCCATACCTTTTTATATTGTACACTTGTTGCTAGTTTCCCTGTTTTGGATAAGATATTCTCAGCCGTAGTTTGTGACCTGAATTTAATCTTAATTGGTCTGGTCTTGTCTGTACTATATTTCCCGAGCCTGAATTTGTCTTCGATTTGTTTCATTATTTCTGGTTCATCTTCCTGAACTAATTGTAGTCAATTTCTTACTTTTTCATTTTCCTCTTTGATTCTTGTGGTTCTATCTGGGTTATGTTTCTCTTCCATTCCTAATATAATTATACATTTCTTTCTGTCTGCTAAGTCTCTTACTATATTCTCTTTCTGTCTCATCACTTTAATAACTGAGTTTTCAGTTTGTTCATTCATTTGCTGTCTGATTATGTCAGTGAATGCAACTTTGCTATTTTCTTGAATTTTTTTCCAACCCTCCTTGTTCTCCTTATTATTCTCCTTTAAGACTTTATTCTCATCTTTTACTTCTTTTAACTGTTTTTTTAATTCTTCAATTTCCTTAGTTAAGTTTTTGTTCGCCTTCTCTAGTTCTTCCAATTTTTCAACCCTCCGTATAATGTTGTTAACATGACCGAACCTACGCTCCAAGTCCTCGATCATCTTATCGACCTTATCGACCTTATCGACCTAGTCTTGTCAGTCGGGGGGGTTTGTGTCCCCCCCACCCTCTTTAAATCCCTGGAAAATATTCTCATCACTTTCTACTGTATTGCTCTTATCTATACTTCTAATCTTTACATTTTTATTAGACATTTCATCGTCGCTCAGTTGGTCGGGGGGTCGTTTGTTTACCTTTCGCCTGTCTGCCTGGGCCAAGTCCTCTCCTTCCTCATTTCCTTCCATTTCCCTCAGCAATCCCTCCCCTTCTCCTCTTTCCCTACTTTCCCACTACCCCACGAGCAATTCCCCCCACCCTGTAAATACAGTAGGCACTTCTCTTTGCGTTGGGATCCACGAAACTTCAATTTTCTTCAGAACGTCTTCTAAGCCGTCCGTTCGTTGAAGTGTGTGTGTGTGTGTGTGTGTGTGTGTGTGTATAGTATTCAGCTCTCAGGTGTATAAGCCGCACTTGTTTATGTACTTGAGAGCAATTTCCACCCGTGTATGTACTGCCTGTATATGTCTGCGCATGGGCCAGGACATGTTGACCAAATGACGACCTCACGTCACCCCAAACTTCAACAGGGTGACAATTCTCCATGTGGGTCATCCTGGGTTTATGATTCTTCCTTTGTATAAGTTGATGACAATAATCACAACCTTCATTCAACCTAACCTAACCTAACTTAACGTAACCTAACCTAACAAACCTAACCTAACGTGACGTAACCTAACTTAACCTAATCTAACAGCCTAACCTAATGTTTATTCCACTGTTGATATATATTCGGCGCACTCACTGGGGTGACAGTTCTTCAGGTGGGATCTCATGGGGCGACGATTTTTCATGTTGGCGTACTGGGGTGACAATTCTTCATGTGACCTTATATACATATATATATCTATATATATACATATATATTCATATATACATATATATATATATATATACATATATATATACATATATATATATACATACATATATATATATATACATATATATATACATATATATATATACATACATATATATATATACATATATATATATATATACATATATATATATACATATATATATATATATACATATATATATATATATATACCTACATACATATATATTTTTTAATGATAGTGGAGAAAGAAATGGGTAAATAATAGGAGAATTTAACGCTGACGTTTCGACCTAACAGTGTCTTTATGAAAGCTTTGATGAAAACACTGTGAGGTCGAAGTGTCAGCATTAAATTCTCCTACTATTTATTTCCTCGTTTCTTTCTCGACAATCACTCAGAATCTGTCAATATTTTACTTACCACACACACACACACACACACCACACACACACCACACACACACACACACACACACACACACACACATATATATATATTATATATATATATTATATATCATATATATTATATATATTATATATATATATATTATATATATATATTATATATATATATAAATATGTACATATACAAATTCATATATGTTGTATAACTCGTTACGTATGATAGCAAGACCAATCCTATTGCTTACATCTATGTAGTTTCAATCACCATTCGCCCGCCGACATGGCTAGCCAAAGCAATAAATAAAAATTGTACGAGAGCTACTGTACTTCGCCAAAATGTTCTCGTGTTTCAAGTTCTGCATCAAGAAAGAAGAGTCACCCGAAGTAGCCAGGAGGCCTGAGGGCGAAGAGACCAAGAAGAGGAGCCTTCTTTAGGCGCTCAAGGAACGCCTCCGCAGAACTGTCCAACGACGAAAGAAACACGATGGAAGAAACGTGTCATAGGAAGAGAGTTTGTCCAGGAACTTCTTCGTTCGCACTGAAAAGGTTTCTGAAGGTCCTGTCAGCGTTACAGTAAGCAAGGAGCTTCTGGAAGGGCTTGAAGAAGCTTCCAGAGCTTTTGGACCAGAGTGCAACTGGAAAAAGGTTAAAGCCCTTGGAAGCGGGTTCTTCGGCACAGTGTATTTGTTTAAAAACGTCGAGACCAAGGAGGTGGTCGCCCGGAAAGTGATCGACGTCTACACAATCACCGATGCCATAAAAGAAGAAGTTCTCCAGAGTCAGTTGGAACACGTCAACGTCCTGACTCTCTTCTTCTGGAGACAGGAAGGACGCAGACACTCTCTCTTCCTGGAGTACGTCACTGGAGGAAGACTCGAAGACAAGATCAAAGACATCGCACAGGAAGAGTCTTTGGTCTACTTCGAGCAACTCAAGAAAGGAGTCGACTACCTCCACACCAAAGGAATCGCCCATCGGGACTTGAAGCCCGACAACCTTCTCGTTACCGAAGAAAGAGTCCTCAAGATTGCGGACTTCGGAAGCGCAGACGTTTTTCTCTTCGAAGGCCAAGAGGTCCGGATGACTGGCATTGTCGGTTCTGTCCCCTACACAGCTCCCGAAATCTTTCAAGGACCCAGGTACCTCGGCCCTCCAGTCGACCTTTGGGCTTCCGGTCTCATTCTCTACAAGATGCTGACCCGTGCGCTTCCCTGGGCACTGGCAGCGGCCTCAGACGAGGAGTACAGTCTATGGACAAGATGGAATGAAAGAGAGAAGAACTTCCCCAAGTGGGGGGAACTTCGTGAACCCTTGAAACTTCTTTTGGAGAATCTGCTTGCGCCTCGTCCACAAGATCGACTTTCAGGTTGGCGCGAATATAGACACGAATGAATTGGAACAAATATTTCCAGAAAACATTAGGAATTCAAGATATCAATGAATATAGATGTCAATTATTTCGAAATCTCTCAAAATCATTATTGACCCAATATTACTATGGTATCAAGTCGTTTCAAAGACTACCTTTCAGAAACATTACTGACTCAGAATAAAGGTAAATACGGACGGAAAAAAAAAAAAAATTTGAAAAAATATATTTCAAAAACATTACATTTTGATGAAAGGAAAAAAGAAATTACCATCTTCGACATTTTACCATTGTCGCCATCTTCTTTCATTTTCTTATTGCTATTTTAGCCCCTGGGCATTGAGGAGTATCCTCTCAGCTGAATAAAATTGCTTGAAAAGAGTCATAATTCCTCAAACACTATACACGTCCCATTGAACCCGAGGTGGGATTAAACCGGTTATTACCGGTTCGTGCGAATCCGTTCTTGGAATTTCAGGAGCTCCGCGAACCGGTTATCGAAAATTGACCTATACAGGGTATACTACATCCTAAGTGGTATCTGCATGCTACTGGCCTAGTGAGAAAACCTGGCGTTAAATTTTTCGAATACCAACTCGCGCTTAATGTCATAATACCAGATCTGGGCGCGTTCCTTGGTGTCATGACAGGCATGAGTTTGCGCAAGACAACGAGGAACGCACATAGGAACGCTCCAAGGAACGTGTCCAGCTTTACATAATACCTCAAACACCATTTCATTTCCCATTAAACCCTTTATATACAGGGAACACCGCCTTCTGTTGAATAAAATCACCTGACGGCAGGAGTATGAATTAACACGTGTTATCCTTCGGGTATTAGGAGATCCCATCGCCTGAATTAAATCACGTGACGGCAACAGTAAATACACGATAATGACATGATATTGGACCACGTGATGGACTCATGACCGACAGGGGGGAAATGCATGTCTGGTTCGCCAAAGCAAACCGAAGAGACAGCCAGAGAGTGGATAAACACCTAAGCAAGATGCTGTAATGATTATCATTTATTTTATATTATTTATTTGTTTTGTTATCATTTGTCTGTTTATTATTATTTGCTTGATTCTCGTTTATTATTAGTTATATGTCAATTTATTATCATTTGCTCTTTTCCTGTTTGTTTATTAGTTAACTACATCTATGCATCTATTTATGTATTTCATTTACTATTTAGATTATTATAGTTTTTATTCATTTATCTATTTATCTATCATTATTATGATTTTTTCGCATCCGACTTTGATATGGACCAAAAGGTCTCCTGTCGGCATGCTCCGCCTTTGTAATCCTTTGTAATTTCAAGAGAAAAAGAAAAGAGTTACAAAGTGCGTCAACGAATATAATTTTGAAATGCGTTCGCTCTTTGTGCGAGAACGTGGATGGGAAAATAAAGAGCGCGAAATCAATATTGCGAAATCAAATATTCTTACTTCCATTTAAACAAACAGGAATCAGTTTGAAATTAATTAATTTTTTTTGTGGAGACGAGATTCGAAACCAATTAGTTATGAGAAACAAAGTGTGGACGTTCCGAGTCATTACAATGAAATAATGATACATAACGACTGCGATGTGTAAATTCATTTATATTAATGATTACGATTTAATAATAATAATAATAATATATATATATATATATATATATATATATATATATATATACTTCGCGACCACTTTTTCTTTTTTCAGCGTTAGGCCGATTTGACGTTAAGAAATGTTCGTGGTCGAACTCAGATTAAAAGTGGGGAGCGCTAGGCATTTCTCGCTAGCATGCTACTTGCTTTCACTACTTCGTCTAAGTAGAAACGACATCAGTTCTGATCTTTTGTTTTTCAAATTTCCAAATGTCAAACGACTCTTGCGTCGTAATAGATTGAGAAGCTGAATGACAAACTGAGAGAAGTTAAATGTCGCCAATGTTGTTCACCCTGTTGCCACAGCGAAAATAAGATAATATTCAAAATAACATAGAAACAGAAACATAGTACAAAATTAATATATATATATATATATATATATATATATATTTCTTTTTTCCAAAGGACGAAATACTCTGAGCCCTAAAGATTTTCTAAGTTTGGTATAATGACTGCTTGTCATGTCAATTTTCGTGGTGGTCCTGTTTTTTTTTTTTTTTTTTTTTTTTTTTTTTTTACATGTTCAAAGGATTAAAATCAGTCGGGGGTTAGTGTCTACTGAACAAAATCGCTTGGCAGCAACAATAGCATGTACAAGAACTGTCTCCACATGCTTCGTGCTGATTTCTTTGCAAATGTCACTTCTGATGCCTGCCGCTAGACTTCATTAAAAAGAAACGGCACGAGGACAGACAGGCAAATAGGGGCAAGTGATGAGAGAGACAAACATTTAAGCGAAAACTTATATTGCTTTCACGAAAAAATAAAGGAAATTAGTCTAATCATTTTCACATTTGCCGCAATTGAAAGAAACTGCATATTACCTGTGTCTTGCATGGAGGCGTAATCACAGAAAATGAAATCGTCGCTAAAAAAAACACAGAGGTAATTATTGTAAATAAAGATTATTAAGTAATATAAACTCGTTTTTTTCCACGAAATACATAAGACTATTCCTTCCATTAAAAAACGACGCAAACAAAATGTGACAAAAGCACCATTATGGCAAAAATCACAGCGTCGCCAAATCATCTACATTCCTGTCAGCCGTCCGAAACATAAACGCGACTACGACGCAAACTGGGCGAAAAGAAAAGAAACATGGGTGAATAATGATGAAACTTCCCGTCGTGTATAGCGTGTCTGGAGGTCTTGAACGAAGTCGGGCGAAAATGAATCGCTGACTTTAGCTCTCCCTCACACACTTCTTGTGGCCATCGACTGTGTTCAGACCAACTTCGCTAAGATTTAACGCTAAAGAATTAAACTTGATGATGTAGTATAAATGCTGGTGAAACGTATGAAATATGGAGGATTTAAGATGTGTTGATGAACTGTATCTTTACGATGGTTATAGTATTTGTTACTAGACCATTTAGCTTATTCAGAGTAGACACGAGTAAGACAGATCACTGAGTATGTGCAATAAAATAAAGTAACATGTATACACACAATTACACACACATCTTGACTGCCGCTAGTCTTCTGTGACATCCCCACTTTCCTTGGCAGCGAAATGGTATGGAAGGACACGGAATGCATTGAGTACTACTCTTTACCTCCGGTATTAGAGAATATCTAACTGAAATTTATGTACATGGCGCCTTTTGAAGACGACACAAAATTGCCGTCACCTCTGACATAGCATCTTCATATCTGACAAAATCTATATACTTATTTTTCTTTATATAATTTGGGGCAATAACAGACTTTTTCAATATAATATAAACAAAGTATCACACTGGGCATCAACTAGGATATTCTCATTAAACAATTTCTCTAAACTCAAAGATTGCCTTGCACTGGACAAAATACAATCAACTCGGGTAAATTATCCCTCGACATTTTTCGTGCTATACGAAGCTATCATACAGAAAAAAGTCGAATCTGATATAATATTAAACAAAATTTCCATCAATTGAGGGAGTATCACATTGGGAAATTTTTAAATACATTTTGTGATATTTTCCAAATATTGAGGGGAAAATATGAGACTGGACAAAATACTGGACACTTTTCCCGACAAAAATCCCGTCAATTATAAAGGAGTCTCCTAAATGGTATGTCTGTCAATTGACATTGATAGATATTTCGGTTGACTGAATATCACACGGGCCAAAATTGTCATCACACTAATACCATTTTCCTTCAATTTAGAGTATCACACGCAACAATTTTTCAGTCGACTCTAAATTTTCACAAGGGACAAATTTTCTATCAATTAAGATATATATGGTCTTGTAACCCATTGTACTTTGTAGTCTCTCTGAAGAAGGTGTAAAAGCCGAAACGTTAGAGGAATAAACTCATCTCTGACTTGTGTGTTTCTTTACCACCCTCCTATCCTCATCTGTCCAGATGGATAATACACATACTGTATATGGATATTACTGTATATCTTTATGGATATGTATATGTACGTATATGTATATGTATATGTGTATATGTATATATGTATATGTATATATATATATATATATATATATATATGTATGTATATGTGTATATGTATATGTATATGTGTATATGTATATGTATGTATATGTATATGATACTGTATGTATATATATGGACATTAGAGTTTACAGAGAGCCAGTGAGTATTGAACAAAGATCTTATGGTCCCCTCCACTGTCTTCCATCAGTTTCGAGTATCATACTGGACAAATTTTACGTACTGGTTCAAAGCTTTCAATTCAGAGTATCATACGAAACAAGTTTTGTGTCTGCCCAGAGAATCAAACATGACAAGTTTCTCCAATCCAGAGTATCATACGTGACAAATGTCCTTCAATTCATAGTATCCCAATGGACAATTCAGACTCACATCGGACAAATTCTACGTGAAATCAGATTATCACACTGGACAACATTTTTCATTTCAAATTGACATATTTTTATCAATTCAGAGTATCACACTCGACAAATTTCCTTCAATTTAAAGTATCAGTTGAAAATTTTCTTTCACTTCAGAGTATCACAGTGTACAAAGTTTGTCAATTTCCGACAATATTCCTTCAATTGAGTGTCATACTCGATCAATTTCCTTCAATTGTACGATACAAGTTTCATACAATCCAGAGTATCTCACACGACAAATTTCCTTCAATTCACTTGAAATTCAAAGTATCACGTTTGAATTTTTTTCCTCCAATTTACAGGATCACATTGGACAAAATTTACGTCAATTCAGAGAATCACACTGTAATTTTCCTTCAATTAGGAGTATCATCCTGGACAAATAAACCTCAATTTAGAGTATTACACTCGGCAATTTTCCTTCAATTTAGAGTATCACTCTGGGAAAATTTTCCGTCAACATGCAAGGTTATCTAGTGTCACTAGAAATCATCATTCAATTAGGAGTATCACACTAGGCAATATTCCTTCAACTTTTGTTACTTCAATTCGGAGTCATACTGGATCATTTTCCTTCAATCTAGAGTATCACGTTTGACAAAATGTCCGTCAGTTTAGAGTATCACACTTGAAATTTTTCTTCAATTAAATGTAACACTGGGCAAATTAACTTCAATTTAGAGTATCACACAAGGCAGTTTTCCTTCAATTCATAACATCACACTGGACAAACTTTCCGTCAACACGCCCGAGTATCACTAAATTTTCCTTGATTTGAGAGTATCACATTTGACATTTTTTACTTCAATTCGGAGTATCATACTGGACAAATGAACGTCGACCTAGAGTATCACACTCAGCTATTTTACTTTAATTTAGAGTATCACACAGGACAAAATTTCCGTCAACACGAGACGTTATCGTGTATCACTAAAACATTTTCCTTCAATTTAGAGTATCACATTGGACAAAATTACCGTCAGTTTAGAGTATCACACTTGAAATTTTTCTTCAATTCAGAGTATCACACCACAATTTTCCTTCAATTCTAATTATCACATACAAATTTGCCGTCAAATATCATCGGATAGATATTCGTGACATTTGATGATCCACTGGCAATTTTTTCGTCAATTCAAATTACCACACACACAATTTCCTCCACTTTACATTATCACAGACAAATTTTTGTATCCTTGCCCCATCTCAACTGTATTGTAATATTCTACTACAAGAATTGACCAAGGAATTGCCTGACCCCTGTCGCAATAGCGATTGCAAACCTCAATACCATCTAATGTCCCCTCATCAGTGGCGCCACCTGTGTCTGCTGTGCACTACAATGCCAAACACTATTCAACCATGCTTGCTAGCCAAGTGGTTTAGAGCGTCGCTACTTGCGGCGTAGGTCGAGGTGACGCCAGTTCAAACCCTGCCGCCAAGCGAGCTGGACCAAGGGTATGGTTCATTAAAGTCCACGCTACAAGGTCCTGCAGAGCACCACTTACAAAGGATTACAAAGGCGGAGCATGCCGACAGGAGACCTTTTGATCCATATCTAGGTCGGATGCGAGTCAATTGGGAAAACAGGATCACACTAGACAACTATGAGAGAGAGCATCACACCAAACAAAAATTCTATCAACAGAAATTACATCAGTTTGATTTACCATCACCTCATAAGGCAAATAAAATACGCCAAATAGACTACGAGTATTATGTTATACAAAATCAGAGTATCAAAAAAAAAATTCCTTCGACACTTAAAGATTGTCTCATTGGACAAAATTTCCGTAGATTCTGAAAGTGTCACACATGGCAAATTTTTCGAGTGTCGCACCTGACAAAATTTCCTTTGATTCGGGAAGAGGAGTATCACACTTAAGAATTTAACTTTAAATCTGAAACAGTATCACACTGCAACATTTCTTTTAATTGTGAAGGAGTATCACAATGGATGAATTGTTCTCAGACAGTTTGTATCACACTGCATAAATCCTCAAGTCGAACAAAGCAGGACACTCGACGAAATTTCCGGCTGCCCTCAGAAATAAAGAAATAATAATAATAAAATCTCATTCCTACTTTCTGATGTAACCGCCTTGGTCAATTTTTAGTTTCACTCAACCATAGAACTTCATATCTGGCTTATGTGCTCCTAGTGAGAAACGTTGTGATATGAACGATGGTGTACTTCATTTCCTGCGCAATTGCCTAGTTTGTAAGATATTAATTGTTAAAGTAATGCACTTAGGCCTACCTCTCCTCCAGAACGATCTGGGGGGAAATGTGGGAGATCGGGGTTTTTGGGTGGGGAGAACTTACACATGGAGTAATGACCGTTGCAAAACACGTCTACAATACAAATTAACACATAAAATCAATTAAAAAACACACAAATTTCACCTTCTATGTTGGGATTGGGGCGGTGAACTCTTGAGTCAGCCATGTTTGATATTGTTATTTACCTACGCTTCCAACGAATAGCTACATTAGCAACGAATAGCTACATTATTCTCTTACTTTCACCCAACCAACGTTTCCTTAGGTTCCTCATGTGTTTTTCCTAAATATTGAGTTCTTGGGGGTGCGCGATTATTACGTCCAGTAACATACGTTACCCCAATAACTCGGAATTGGTACAATATATTAACATACATAAGCGCGAGCGTATGTTTTGCCCCCGCGTTCCCAAATTCCTTCTTTTTTTCACTACATTGTAGCGTTGTTCTGAGAGTAGTGTTGCCTTCTCCAATTTACCGTATACGCTACACTCCCTAATAATTCCCCTTCCTCTTCTCCACTCCCTGTCCCCTCTGCCCCAGTTCCCAGAGGCGGCGCCAGGAATTTTTAGTTGGGGAGGCAAAGGGGGGGCTGAGCAAATTTTTGGGGGGCTAATAGTAATATGATAATACACATATATTATCCTCATTTCAGAAGGGGAGGGGGTTAATGGTTGGGCTAGCACTGATGGCTGACAAATCTTTAGCCCTGGCAATTAAAAATTCCACTTAATAAAAATTATTTCAATGAGTGTTTTAAATTTTCAATTTGCTCATTTCAGTTGGGGGGGCTAATGGGAGGGCTGGCCACTTTTTGGGGGCGCTAAAGCCCCCCCAAGCCCCCCCCCCTGGCGCCGCCACTGCCAGTTCCCCCCATTCCACACGACTCCTATTCCACTTCCTTACGCCACTTTTCCCCTCCCAGTGCCACCCCCCCGCCAATGTTTCCTTCTTTCTGCCCCTTCCTCCTCCCTTTGCACTCTTCTCTGTCCCACTTCCACCCTCCCTACGCCCTATTCCTTACCCCTCTACCCCCCTTTTCCCCTCCCTATGCCTTCCCTATCCTTCTACACCCCCTTCTCCCCTCCCTGCTCCCGTACCCCCTCACTACATGCCCTACACCTTCCCTCCAGCCATCTTCTTCCATCCCAACGCGTACTCCCCACCTCCAACTCCCCTCTTTTCTCCTTACTCCCCCTCCTCTGAAATAACCCCTCCTTCGAACAGACCATCAAAAGCTACAAAAGACAGGCTAGATGTCAATCCTGCTTTGGGTGCCTCGGGGGTTTATCTCTGTTGGATAAAATCCCCTGGCGGCAGCCTAAATTGACCAAAAATTGGCGGGGGGAGGGCCACTGGGAGGGGAAGAGTGGCGTAAGGAAGTGGAATAGGAGTCGTGTGGAATGGGGGGAACTGGGGCAGAGTGGAGAAAAGGGAGTGGAGAAGAGGAAGATGAATTATTAGGGAGTGAGGAAAGGCGGCAGAGAATTGGGAAAGGTGTACTGAAACTATAAATTGACCGCCAGATCTAATGCATAGTTATGTTCACCTTTGTGGCTCACCTTATGTCGAATTTGTCGTTCTGTTAAATTCTAGAGTCTAGAGTTTAACAGAACGACAAATACAATCGTCTAGAGTCTAGACGATTGTATTTACCAAAGTGGCGCCAAGGGAAAGAAAATAATAAGGAAGTCGTCGAGAAATAAAAAAAGAAAACTTAAAATGTTTAAGAGAGAACAAAATCAGGGATAAAGATTTAGGGGTGACCATGGTAAATAGATATCAAAGTTGCACATAATCGCGGTCCCGGACATTATAGGTTTAGAAATTTTGGGTGAGCATAAACGCAGTCAGTGACGATATATATTTGTTGCAGTTAGACATTTTTGTATTTTGCTATACAAACGTCTTATCTGCAATTGATAACCACCATTTTCCAGAAAACTGTTCCCTGCCCCAACAGGGCAAAGGTGACGACTTCTGCCGCAGCTACTCAGCGCCCCCTGGCGTACGCTCCTCATCTCATTCTGTGTAGGAACACATTATCTTCGCCTACCCTAACGCAAATTTCTCATTCTTAATTAAAAAAAAAAAATATATATATATATATATATATATATATATTTATATATATATATATATATATATATATACATATATACATATATGTATATATATATATATATATATATATATATATGTATATATATGTATATATATATATATGTATATATATATATATATATATGTATATATATGCAGTAAATATATATATATATATATATATATATATATATATATAGTATTCAACTCTCAAGCCGCACTTGTTTATGTACTTGAGAGCAATTTCCACCCGTGTATGAACTATATGTCTATGTCTGCACATGGGCCAAGACATGTTGGCCAAATAACGGTCTCACGTCGACAAGGTGACAATTCTTCATGTGGGTCATCCTGGGTTTATGATTCTTCGTTTGTATAAGTTGATGACAATAATCATAACCTTCATTCAACCTAACCTAACCTAACGTAACCTAACCTAATCTAACAAACCTAACCTAACGTAACGTAACCTAACTTAACCTAATCTAACAGCCTAACCTAATGTTTATTCCACTGTTGATATTCGGCGCACTGGGGTGACAGTTCTTCAGGTGGGATCTCATGGGGCGACGATTTTTCATGTGGGCGTTCTGGGGTGACAATTCTTCATGTGACCTTATATACATATATATATATATACATATATATATATATATATATATACACATATATGTATATACATATATATATATATACATATATATATATATACATATATATATATATATCAGAAAAATTTCGAAACACTGGACTCAGAGTATCAGAATTTATTACCGAATTTCGAACCTCGTCCTCATATATATTTTTTAATGATAGTGGAGAAAGAAATGGGGAAATAATAGGAGAATTTAACGCTGACGTTTCGTCCTAACAGTGTCTTTATCAAAGCTTTGATGAAGACACTGTGAGGTCGAAACGTCAGAGTTAAATTCTCCTACTATTCAGTTCCTCGTTTCTTTCTCCAGCATCACTAAAAATCTGTCAATATTTTATTTATACATATATATATGTAATATATATATATATATATATATACATATATATATACATATATTATATATATTATATTATATTATATATATATATTATATATATTATATATATATATAAATATGTACATATACAAATTTATATATGTTGTATAACTCGTTACGTATGATAGCAAGACCAATCCTATTGCTTACATCTATGTAGTTTCAATCACCATTCGCCCGCCGACATGGCTAGCCAAAGCAATAAATAAAAATTGTACGAGAGCTACTGTACTTCGCCAAAATGTTCTCGTGTTTCAAGTTCTGCATCAAGGAGGAAGAGGAACCCGAAGTAGCCAGGAGGCCTGAGGGCGAAAAGACCAAGAAGAGGAGCCTTCTTCAGGCGCTCAAGGAACGCCTCCGCAGAACTGCCCAACGACGAAAGAAACACGATGGAAGAAACGAGTCATCGGAAGAGAGTTTGTCCAGGAACTTCTTCGTTCGCACTGAAAAAGTTTCTGAAGGTCCTGTCAGCGTTACAGTAACCAAGGAGCTTCTGGAAGGGCTTGAAGAAGCTTCCAGAGCTTTTGGACCAGAGTGCAACTGGAAAAAGGTTAAAACCCTTGGAAGCGGGTTCTTCGGCACAGTGTATTTGTTTAAAAACGTCGAGACCAAGGAGGTGGTCGCCCGGAAAGTGATCGACGTCTACACAATCATCGATGCCATCAAAGAAGAAGTTCTCCAGAGTCAGTTGGAACACGTCAACGTCCTGACTCTCTTCTTCTGGAGACAGGAAGGACGCAGACACTCTCTCTTCCTGGAGTACGTCACTGGAGGAAGACTCGAAGACAAGATCAAAGACATCGCACAGGAAGAGTCTTTGGTCTACTTCGAGCAACTCAAGAAAGGAGTCGACTACCTCCACACCAAAGGAATCGCCCATCGGGACTTGAAGCCCGACAACCTTCTCCTTACCCAAGAAAACGTCCTCAAGATTGCGGACTTCGGAAGCGCAGACGTTTTTCTCTTCGAAGGCCAAGAGGTCCGGATGACTGGCATTGTCGGTTCTGTCCCCTACACAGCTCCCGAAATCTTTCAAGGACCCAGGTACCTCGGCCCTCCAGTCGACCTTTGGGCTTCCGGTCTCATTCTCTACAAGATGCTGACCCGTACGCTTCCCTGGGCACTGGCATGGGAATCAGACGAGGAATACAGTCTATGGACAAGAACGAATGAGAGAGAAAAGAACTTCCCCAAGTGGGCGGAACTTCGTGAACCGTTGAAACTTCTTTTGGAGAATCTGCTTGCGCCTCGTCCACAAGATCGACTTTCAGGTTGGCGCGAATATAGACACGAATGAATTGGAAACAATATTTCCAGAAAACATTAGGAATTCAAGATATCAATGAATATAGATGTCAATTATTTCGAAATCTCTCAAAATCATTATTGACCCAATATTACTATGGTATCAAGTCGTTTCAAAGACTACCTTTCAGAAACATTACTGACTCAGAATAAAGGTAAATACGGACGGAAAAAAAGATTTGAAAAAAATGTATTTCAAAAAACATTACATTTTGATGAAAGGAAAAAAGAAATTACCATCTTCGACATTTTATCATTGTCGCCATCTTCTTTCATTTTCTTTTTGCTATTTTAGCCCCTGGACATTGAGGAGTATCCTCTCAGCTGAATAAAATTGCTTGAAAAAAGTCATAATTCCTCAAACACTATATCACGTCCCATTAAACCCGAGGTGGGATTAAACCGGTTATTACCGGTTCGTGCGAATCCGTTCTTGGAATTTCAGGAGCTCCGCGAACCGGTTATCGAAAATTGACCTATACAGGGTATACTACATCCTAAGTGGTAACTGCATGCTACTGGCCTAGTGAGAGAACCTGGCATTAGATTTTTCGAATACCAACTCGCGCTTAATGTCATAATACCAGATCTGGGCGCGTTCCTTGGTGTCATGACAGTCATGAGTTTGCTCAAGGCAACGAGGAACGCACCTAGGAACGCTCCAAGGAACGCGTCCAGCTCTGCATCATACCTCAAACACCATTTCATTTCCCATTAAACCGCCTTCTGTTGAATAAAATCACCTGACGGCAGGAGTATGAATTAACACGTGTTATCCTTCGGGTAGTAGGACATTCCATCGCCTGAATTAAATCGCGTGACGGCAACAGTAAAGACACGATAATGACATGATATTGGACCACGTGATGGACTCATGACCGACAGCTATTACCCTTCTTCGACCGTGCGCTCTGGTGACATGCCGTCCTCACAACCACGGGGGGAAATGCATATCTGGTTCGACAAAGCAAATTAGCGAAGAGACAGCTTGAGAGTGAATAAACACCTAAGCAAGATGCTGTAATGATTATCATTTATTTTATATTATTTATTTGTTTTGTTATCATTTGTCTGTTTATTATTATTTGCTTGATTCTCGTTTATTATTAGTTATATGTCAATTTATTATTATTTACTATTTACATGTTTGTTTATTAGTTAACTACACCTATGCATTTATTCATGTATTTATTTACTATTTACATTATTATAGTTTTTATCTATTCATTTATTTATTTATCATTATTATGATTTGTTTCGCATTCGACTTTGATATGAACCAAAAGGTCTCCTGTCGGCATGCTCCGCCTTTGTAATCCTTTGTAATTTCAAGAGTTACAAAGAGTTACAAAGTATGTCAACGAATATAATTTTGTAATGCGTGCGCTTTGTGCGAGAACGTGGATGAGAAAATAAAGAGCGCGAAATCAAATATTCTTACTTCCATTTAAACAAACAGGAATCAGTTTGAAATTAATTTGATTTTTTGTGGAGACGAGATTCGAAACCAATTAGCTATGAGAAACAAAGTGTGGACGGCCAGAGTCATTACAATGAAATAATGATACATAACGACTGCGATGTGTAAATTCATTTATATTAATGATTACGATTTAATATTATATATATATATATATATATATATATATATATATATATATATATATATATATATATATATATATATATATATATATATATATATATATATATATATGGATATTAGAGTTTACAGCGAGTTAGTGAGTATTGAACAGAGATCTTATGGTCCCCTCCACTCTCTTCCATCAGTTTCGAGTATCATACTGGACACATTTTACGTACTTGTTCAAAGCTTCAATTCAGAGTATCATACGAAACAAGTTTTGTGTCTGCCCAGAGAATCAAACATGACAAGTTTCTCCAATCCAGAGTATCATACGTGACGAATATCCTTCAATTCAAAGTATCCCAATGGACAATTCAGACTCACATCGGACAAATTCTACGTGAAATCAGATTATCACACTGGACAACATTTGTCATTTCAAATTGACATATTTTTATCAATTCAGAGTATCACACTCGACAAATTTCCTTCAATTTAAAGTATCAGTTGAAAATTTCCCTTCACTTCAGAGTATCACAGTGTACAAAGTTTGTCAATTTCCGTCAATATTCCTTCAATTGAGTGTCATACTCGATCAATTTCCTTCAATTGTACGATACAAGTTTCATACAATCCAGAGTATCTCACACGACAAATTTCCTTCAATTCACTTGAAATTCAAAGTATCACGTTTGAAAATTTTTCTCCAATTTACAGGATCACATTGGACAAAATTTACGTCAATTCAGAGTATCACACTGCAATTTTCCTTCAATTAGGAGTATCATACTGGACAAATTAACTTCAATTTAGAGTATTACACTCGGCAATTTTCCTTCAATTTAGAGTATCACTCTGGGCAAAATTTCCGTCAACATGCGAGGTTATCTAGTGTCACCAGAAATTTTCATTCAGTTAGGAGTATCACACTAGGCAATATTCCTTCAACTTTTGTTACTTCAATTTGGAGTCATACTGGATCATTTTCCTTCAATCTAAAGTATCACGTTTGACAAAATGTCCGTCAGTTTAGAGTATCACACTTGAAATTTTTCTTCAATTAAAAGTAACACTGGGCAAATTAACTTCAATTTAGAGTATCACACAAGGCAGTTTTCCTTCAATTCAGAGCATCACACTGGACAAACTTTCCGTCAACACGCCCGAGTATCACTAAATTTTCCTTGAATTGAGAGTATCACATTTGACATTTTTTACTTCAATTCGGAGTATCATACTGAACAAAAGAACGTCAACTTAGAGTATCACACTCAGCTATTTTACTTCAATTTAGAGTATCACATTGGACAAAATTTCCGTCAACACGAGACGTTATCGTGTATCACTAAAAATATTTTCCTTCAATTTAGAGTATCACATTGGACAAAATTACCGTCAGTTTAGAGTATCACACTTGAAATTTTTCTTCAATTCAGAGTATCACACCACAATTTTCCTTCAATTCTAATCATCCCATACAAATTTGCCGTCAAATATCATCGGATAAATATTCGTGACATTTGATTATCCACTGGCAATTTTTTCGTCAATTCAAATTACCACACAATTTCCTCCACTTTAGATTATCACAGACAAATTTTTGTATCCTTGCCCCATCTCAACTGTATTGTAATATTCTACTACAAGAATTGACCAAGGAATTGCCTGACCCCTGTCGCAATAACGATTGCAAACCTCAATACCATCTAATGTCCCCTCATCAGTGGCGCCACCTGTGTCTGCTGTGCACTACAATGCCCAACACTGTTTAACCATGCTTGCTAGCCAAGTGGTTTAGAGCGTCGCTACTTGCGGCGTAGGTCGAGGTGACGCCAGTTCAAACCCTGCCGCCAAGCGAGCTGGACCAAGGGTATGGTTCATTAAAGTCCACGCTACAAGGTCCTGCAGAGCACCACTTTCGGTGGAGTCAATTGGGAAAACAGGATCACACTAGACAACTATGAGAGAGAGCATCACACCAAACAAAAATTCTATCAACAGAAATCACATCAGTTTGATTTACCATCACCTCATAAGGCAAATAAAATGCCTCAAATAGACTACGAGTATTATGTTAAACAAAATCAGAGTATAAAAAAAAAAATCCTTCGACACTAACAGATTGTCACAATGGACAAAATTTCCGTAGATTCTGAAAGTGTCACACATGGCAAATTTTTCGAGTGTCGCACCTGACAAAATTTCCTTTAATTCGGGAAGAGGAGTATCACACTTAAGAATTTAACTTTAAATCTGAAATAGTATCACACTGCAACATTTCTTTTAATTGTGAAGGAGTATCACAATGGATAAATTGTTCTCAGACAGTTTGTACCACACTGGATAAATCCTCAAGTCGAACAGAGGAGGACACTCGACGAAATTTCCGGCTGCCCTCAGAAATAAAGAAATAATAATGATAAGATTTTGTTCCTACTTTCTGATGTAACCGCCTTGGCACCAATGAAGGACGACCACAACACACTCACTGTACATCGGTCAATTTATAGTTTCACTGAATCATAGAACTTCATATCTGGCTTATGTGCTCCTAGTGAGAAACGTTGTGATATGAACGATGGTGTACTTCATTTCCTGCGCAATTGCCTAGTTTGTAAGATATTAATTGTTAAAGTAATGCACTTAGGCCTACCTCTCCTCCAGAACGATCTGG
>NC_134798.1:59528794-59533794 GCF_046742065.1 Oratosquilla oratoria
GACATCGCACAGGAAGAGTCTTTGGTCTACTTCGAGCAGGTCAAGAAAGGAGTCGATGACCTTCACACCAAAGGAATCGCCCATCGGGACTTGAAGCCCGACAACCTTCTCGTTACCGAAGAAAACGTCCTCAAGATTGCGGACTTCGGAAGCGCAGACGTTTTTCTCTTCGAAGGCCAAGAGGTCCGGATGACTGGCATTGTCGGTTCTGTCCCCTACACAGCTCCCGAAATCTTTCAAGGACCCAGGTACCTCGGCCCTCCAGTCGACCTTTGGGCTTCCGGTCTCATTCTCTACAAGATGCTGACCCGTACGCTTCCCTGGGCACTGGCAGCGGCCTCAGACGAGGAGTACAGTCTATGGACAAGATGGAATGAAAGAGAGAAGAACTTCCCCAAGTGGGGGGAACTTCGTGAACCCTTGAAACTTCTTTTGGAGAATCTGCTTGCGCCTCGTCCACAAGATCGACTTTCAGGTTGGCGCGAATATAGACACGAATGAATTGGAAAAAATATTTCCAGAAAACATTAGGAATTCAAGATATCAATGAATATAGATGTCAATTATTTCGAAATCTCTCAAAATCATTATTGACCCAATATTACTATGGTATCAAGTCGTTTCAAAGACTACCTTTCAGAAACATTACTGACTCAGAATAAAGGTAAATACGGACGGAAAAAAAGATTTGAAAAAATATATTTCAAAAACATTACATTTTGATGAAAGGAAAAAAGAAATTACCATCTTCGACATTTTTATCATTGTCGCCATCTTCTTTCATTTTCTTATTGCTATTTTAGCCCCTGGACATTGAGGAGTATCCTCTCAGCTGAATAAAATTGCTTGAAAAAAGTCATAATTCCTCAAACACTATATCACGTCCCATTAAACCCGAGGTGGGATTAAACCGGTTATTACCGGTTCGTGCGAATCCGTTCTTGGAATTTCAGGAGCTCCGCGAACCGGTTATCGAAAATTGACCTATACAGGGTATACTACATCCTAAGTAATAACTGCATGCTACTGGCCTAGTGAGAGAACCTGGCATTAAATCTTTCGAATACCAACTCGCGCTGACTGGGCGCGTTCCTCGGTGTCATGACTGGCATGAGTCTGCTTAAGACATCGAGGAACGCACCTAGGAACGCGTCCAGCTCTGCATAATACCTCAAACACCATTTTATTTCCCATTAAACCCTTTATATACAGGGAACACCACCTTCTGTTGAATGAAATCACCTGACGGCAGGACTATGAATTAACACGTGTTCTTCGGGTGGCAGGAGATTCCATCGCCTGAATTAAATCACGTGACGGCAACAGTAAAAACACGATAATGACATCTTTAGCAAAATCCTTCGTGCGCGTTCATCGGTGCGTTCCTCGATGCGTTCCTTGGCGTGTTCCTCGGTGTGAGCAAAGTTATTCCAGTCAGGACATCGAGGAACGCGCCCAGCTCTGGTATGTATGTGTGTGCGTGTGTGTGTGTGTGTGTGTGTGTGTGTGTGTGTGTGTGTGTGTGTGTGTGTGTGTGTGTGTGTGTGTGTGTGTGTGTGTGTGTGTGTGTGTGTGTGTGTGTGATTCACCATGGTCTTGGATCACGTGTTGGACTCGTGATCGACAGTTACTACCTTCCCGGATGAGAGCGCAGAGCTCATGTGTGACCGATTTATGGGTAATGCTGTGACCTTACACGCACACTCACCCCAACTCCCCGCCCACAACAGTTGGAGTGACGGCTCCCAGCGCAGCGATACTGAAATTATTTCAGCCCTGGGCGGGATTCGAACCCGGACTGCCGTAGTGGCAGCCGAGAACTCTAACCACTGTGCCATGAGGTGGGCGGGCGCGCGCGCTTGTGTGTGTGTGTGTGTGTGTGTGTGTGTGTGTGTGTGTGTGTGTGTGTGTGTGTGTGTGTGTGTGTGTGTGTGTGTGTGTATTTACCTAGTTGTATTTTACGGGAAGGGGAGCTATGCTCGTGGGGTCCCGTCTTCATATCTCATTTTATCTAAACTATTTTTAAATTCATGTATTGTTTTTGCACACACCACTTTCTCATCTAACTTGTTCCAACTGTCTATTACTCTGTGAGGAAAGCTGTTCTTTTTCAAATCTCTTCTATAGCTGTCTTTTTTTATTTTCTTTCCGTGTCCTCTAGTATTTCTGTCATCCCATTTTATCAGATTCTCTCTGTCAGTAATTTCTATGCCTTTCATGATTCTGTAAATAGCTATCAAATCTCCTCTCTCTCTTCTTTGCTCTAGTGTCTGTAGTTCAAGTTTTTCTAGTCTCTCTTCATATGATAGTTTTGAAAGTGTTGGTGCCAATTTTGTAATTGCTCTTTGTATTCTTTCAAGTTTTTTTATACATTTTTTGTACTTGGTGACCATATCGTTGCTGCATATTCCAATCTTGGTCTTATCAGGGTGATTAGGATTTTCTTCACCATTTCTTCATCCAGGTATGTAAATGCAACTTTGATTGTTCTTATTAGATTATAAGTTTCTCCAAAAATCTTATTTATTTGTTTCTCAGGTGACATATTATTCATAACAATGACTCCCAGGTCCTTCTCATTTTCTACTTTTTTTATTCCATCTTCTTCCAATTTCTATGCTCCTGTTATTCTGTTTTTTGTTTTTCCAAATTCCATTATACTACACTTTTTTGTATTGAACTCCATCTCCCACTTCCTACTCCATTCTTGTACTTTATTTAGATCTCTCTGTAGTGATTCACAATCTTCTTCAGTTTTCACTTTTTTCAGTAGTTTTGCATCATCTGCAAAGAAGCTCATATAGCTTTCAATTCCTTCATCCATATCATTAATATATATAGCAAACATTATTGGGGCCAGAACTGTTCCCTGCGGAACACCGCTTATTACTTCATCCCATTTTGAGTGCTGGTTTCTTATCACTACTCTCATTTTTCTTTCTTGCAAAAAGTCCTCCATCCAATTTAGTAGTTTGCCCTGTATTCCTCCTTCAGTTTCTAATTTCTTAAGCAACTTCTTATGTGGTACTTTGTCAAAAGCTTTCTTTAGATCTAAAAATACACAGTCCGCCCATCCATCTCTTTCTTGTATTATATCTATTAGCCTTGAATAGAAACATATTAAATTGGTGACGCATGATCGTCCTTGTCTGAATCCGAATTGCCTTGGATTTAACACCTTGTTTTTTTTTTTTTTCTAAATATTTTACCCATCTACTTTTGATCATTCTTTCACAAATTTTTGCTATTGTACTTGTTAGAGAGACTGGTCTATAGTTGGTAGGTTCTTCTTTATTTCCTCCTTTATATATAGGTACTATATTTGCTTTTTTCCAATCTTCTGGAACTTTTCCTTCTTTCAAGGAACTATTTAGTATGCTATGTATTTTGTCTGCCAGTTCATTCCTGCATTCTTTCAGTATCCAGTTTGCTATTTCATCTGGTCCATGCGATTTTCTGACATCAAGATTACTCAAGTGTGTTAATATTTCATTCTTTGTTACTTCTATTTCTTCCATAGGGGGGACTTTCTCTTTCCATTCGTTCTCTTCAGGTTGTATGTTCTTCCCTGATTTAAAATGTTTGTTCATAATTTCCGCCATTTCCATTTCCTCAGTGTATTCAACTCCCTCCTGTCTTAATTTCTCCAAGTCTTGTTTGTTTTTTCAGTTTATTGTTTACAAATCTGTAGAATAGTTTTGGTTGATCTTTACACTTTTCTATGATATCTTTTTCATATTTTCTCTTTTCCTCTCTGCACATTTGTACATATTCATTTCTATAACAGGTATATATTTTCCATTTTTCAGGTCTTCTGTCTTTTTTCCATCTGGTCCAGGCTTTGTCTCTTTTGTCTTTTAACTCCCTACAGCTTTTGTTGTACCAGCATTTTACATATTCTTTTTCTTGTTTTTGTCTTGGGACATACTTTTCCACTCCTTTTTTGTCAATTTTTGTCAAAATATTCCATTTCTCTTCTACTGTTGTTTCTTCTTTGTATATTTCTTCCCAGTTTTCCTTTTGAAAGAATTCTCTTATTTTATCAAAGTTTGTTTTTTCATACATCATTCTTCCTTTTCTATATTGTTCATTTCTTTTCCTATATTTTTCTTCATTAAGTTCCAGTTCAATCAATATGTGGTCACTTTTACTTATTGGTGTTTTATATTCAATTTTGTCCACTATTCTATGTTTGGATGTATTTACTAGGTCTAGTCTCGATGGCTCTTCTTCATTTCTATACCTAGTGTTCTCCTGTATCCATTGTGTCATTGTATGGTCAGTAACCATCTCAAGTAGAGCGTTTCCCCATGAGCCGTCTCCACCCTTTACTGTCATTTCTTCCCAGCAGATTTCTTTGCAATTAAAGTCGCCCATCATAACTATTTTTCCTCCCTCTTCCATTATCTTGTTTAATGTTATCTTTGTGTCCTCTAACATACTTTTATGTTCACTCTCTTCCCATGAGGCTGTTTTTGGGGGCACATAATTTATCACAAACTTTCTGTTCTTCTTATCTCTGTCTTCTACTTCCATCATTATCATCTCTACTGTATTCTTTCCATATGTGATACGCTTCACGTTTATATTCTTCTTAGTCAGGAACATAACTCCACCCCCTTGTTTTTTCACTCTGTTTCTAATCCAATAATTATATGCATCATGTCCTACACTGTTGGGTGGTAGTGGACCTTTTAATTTTGTTTCTACAATTCCCATTATGTCTGGTTCTTTTTCTTTCAAATAATCATTCAGTTCATTCAATCCTGTTATTAATCCATCTATATTTGTGTAAGACACTCTTATTTTTCTGCCACTTCCATTGTGTTCTCTGTTTCCCTTTTGTTTTTCTCTTGTATGTCGACTTTCT
This sequence comes from Oratosquilla oratoria, assembly GCF_046742065.1. NCBI lineage: Eukaryota > Metazoa > Arthropoda > Malacostraca > Stomatopoda > Squillidae > Oratosquilla > Oratosquilla oratoria. Next base: position 59,533,665 of record NC_134798.1, read on the forward strand.
TTAGTTTCATATTCACTACTCTCCAATAGAATCTCTCTTTTTCTGACTCCGTTCTTATCTCGTTTTTTTCCTTTGCTTCAAGTCTTTTCTGTTTTTCTTCCTCTCTTTCCTCTTTATTCATTTCCCTTTT
>NC_134798.1:59538794-59541294 GCF_046742065.1 Oratosquilla oratoria
ACACGAATGAATTGGAAAAAATATTTCCAGAAAACATTAGGAATTCAAGATATCAATGAATATAGACGTAAATTATTTTGAAATCTCTCAAAATCATTATTGACCCAATATTACTATGGTATCAAGTCGTTTCAAAGACTACCTTTCAGAAACATTACTGACTCAGAATAAAGGTAAATACGGACGGAAAAGAAATACTTGAAAAAATATATTTCATAAACATTACATTTTGATGAAAGGAAAAAAGAAATTACCATCTTCGACATTTTACCATTGTCGCCATCTTCTTTCATTTTCTTATTGCTATTTTAGCCCCTGGGCATTGAGGAGTATCCTCTCAGCTGAATAAAATTGTTTGAAAAAAGTCATAATTCCTCAAACACTATATCACGTCCCATTAAACCCGAGGTGGGATTAAACCGGTTATTACCGGTTCGTGCGAATCCGTTCTTGGAATTTCAGGAGCTCCGCGAACCGGTTATCGAAAATTGACCTATACAGGGTATACTACATCCTAAGTAATAACTGCATGCTACTGGCCTAGTGAGAGAACCTGGCGTTAAATTTTTCGAATACCAACTCGCGCTTAATGTCATAATACCAGATCTGGGCGCGTTCCTTGGTGTCATGACAGGCATGAGTTTGCTCAAGGCAACGAGGAACGCACCTAGGAACGCTCCAAGGAACGCGTCCAACTCTGGATAATACCTCAAACACCATTTCATTTCCCATTAAACCATTTATATAGAGGGAACACCGCCTTCAGTTGAATAAAATCACCTGATGGCAGGAGTATGAATTAACACGTGTTCTTCGGGTGGCAGGAGATTCCATCGCCTGAATTAAATCACGTGACGGCAATAGTAAATACACGATAATGACATGATATTGGACCACGTGATGGACTCATGACCGACAGCTATTACCCTTCTCTGGTGATATGCCTTCCTCACAACCACGGGGGGAAATGCATGTCTGGCTCGCCAAAGCAAACCGAAGAGACAGCCAGAGAGTGAATAAACACCTAAGCAAGATGCTGTAATGATTATCATTTATTTTATATTATTTGTTTTGTTATCATTTGTCTGTTTATTATTATTTGCTTGATTCTCGTTTATTATTAGGTATACGTCAAATTATCATTATTTACTATTTACATGTTTGTTTATTAGTTAACTACACCTATGTATCTATTTATGTATTTCATTTACTATTTATATTATTATAGTTTTTATTTATTCATTTATTTATTTATTTATCATTATTATGATTTTTTCGCATCCGACTTTGATATGGACCAAAAGGTCTCCTGTCGGCATGCTCCGCCTTTGTAATCCTTTGTAATTTCAAGAGAAAAAGAAAAGAGTTACAAAGTGCGTCAACGAATATAATTTTGAAATGCGTTCGCTCTTTGTGCGAGAACGTGGATGAGAAAATAAAGAGCGCGAAATCAAATATTCTTACTTCCATTTAAACAAACAGGAATCAGTTTGAAATTAATTTGATTTTTTGTGGAGACGAGATTCGAAACCAATTAGCTATGAGAAACAAAGTGTGGACGGCCAGAGTCATTACAATGAAATAATGATACATAACGACTGCGATGTGTAAATTCATTTATATTCATGATTCCCCTGTGGTGGGGGAAAAGAATACTGCCACCAAGTTTCCCACTTGGATCGTAAGAGGCGAGAAGAAAGGGACGGGGAGAGGGACTAGGCATCCTTCTCCCTGTAGCCCCAAGGGGCAGATTCCTAAAAAGAAAAGGAAAGGCATAAGGGGTGCTGGAGGGCCTCGGGCCAGCACCCTAAGGTTTGGGTCTTTTAATGTGCGTGGATGTGGTACAGATGAGAGTAAAAGAGAAGAGATAGGTAGTATGTTTGTGAGAAGAAAGATGGATGTGTTGGCTTTGAGTGAAACTAAGTTGAAAGGGAAGGGTGAGTGTAAGTTTGGGAGTGTAAGTGGGAGGTTATCAGGAGTGAAGAGAGGGCGAGGGAGGGAAGGGGTGGCTATTCTAGTAAGTGAGGAGATAGGCAAACAGATAGTGGAGTGGAAGGAGGTTTCCTCAAGGATAATGTGGATGAAGGTGAAACTGGGAAAGGAGATGTGGGTCTTTGTAAGTGCATATGGGCCTGGCAGTGAGAAGAGCATGGAAGAAAGGGAGGCCTTTTGGATAGATTTAAATGAGTGCATAGAGGGTTTAGGAAGAAATGTCAATGTAATAGTACTGGGAGACCTTAATGCTAGGGTGGGAAATGGTCCAATCGATGGAGTGGTTGGGAAGTATGGAGTTCCAGGAAAGAATCGTAGTGGAGAGTTGATGGTGGAAATGTGTCTAGAAAGAGAGTTGATGATAGCAAATACAGTGTTTCGGAAGAAAGTCAAGCATAAGTACACATGGGAGAGGGTGGTGGAGGGAAGGGTGGTAGATAGAGCGCTAATGGATTATGTAGTGGTAAATAGGATTATGATAGGAAGAGTTAAGGATGTACATGTGCTA
>NC_134798.1:59546294-59575180 GCF_046742065.1 Oratosquilla oratoria
GATGGAATGAAAGAGAGAAGAACTTCCCCAAGTGGGGGGAACTTCGTGAACCCTTGAAACTTCTTTTGGAGAATCTGCTTGCGCCTCGTCCACAAGATCGACTTTCAGGTTGGCGCGAATATAGACACGAATGAATTGGAAAAAAATATTTCCAGAAAACATTAGGAATTCAAGATATCAATGAATATAGATGTCAATTATTTCGAAATCTCTCAAAATCATTATTGACCCAATATTACTATGGTATCAAGTCGTTTCAAAGACTACCTTTCAGAAACATTACTGACTCAGAATAAAGGTAAATACGTACGGAAAAAAAAAAGATTTGAAAAAATGTATTTCAAAAACATTACATTTTGATGAAAGGAAAAAAGAAATTACCATCTTCGACATTTTACCATTGTCGCCATCTTCTTTCATTTTCTTATTGCTATTTTAGCCCCTGGGCATTGAGGAGTATCCTCTCAGCTGAATAAAATTGTTTGAAAAAAGTCATAATTCCTCAAACACTATATCACGTCCCATTAAACCCGAGGTGGGATTAAACCGGTTATTACCGGTTCGTGCGAATCCGTTCTTGGAATTTCAGGAGCTCCGCGAACCGGTTATCGAAAATTGACCTATACAGGGTATACTACATCCTAAGTAATAACTGCATGCTACTGGCCTAGTGAGAGAACCTGGCGTTAAATTTTTCGAATACCAACTCGCGCTTAATGTCATAATACCAGATCTGGGCGCGTTCCTTGGTGTCATGACAGGCATGAGTTTGCTCAAGACAACGAGGAACGCACCTAGGAACGCTCCAAGGAACGCGTCCAGCTCTGCATAATACCTCAAACACCATTTCATTTCCCATTAAACCCTTTATATACAGGGAACACCGCCTTCTGTTGAATAAAATCACCTGACGGCAGGAGTATGAATTAACACGTGTTATCCTTCGGGTAGTAGGAGATTCCATCGCCTGAATTAAATCACGTGACGGCAACAGTAAATACACGATAATGACATGATATTGGACCACGTGATGGACTCATGACCGACAGCTATTACCCTTCTTCGACCGTGCGCTCTGGTGACATGCCGTCCTCACAACCACGGGGGGAAATGCATGTCTGGTTCGCCAAAGCAAACCGAAGAGACAGCCAGAGAGTGGATAAACACCTAAGCAAGATGCTGTAATGATTATCATTTATTTTATATTATTTGTTTATTTGTTTTGTTATCATTTGTCTGTTTATTATTATTTGCTTGATTCTCGTTTATTATTAGTTATATGTCAATTTATTATTATTTACTATTTACATGTTTGTTTATTATTTAACTACACCTATGCATTTATTCATGTATTCATTTACTATTTACATTATTATAGTTTTTATTTATTCATTTATTTATTTATCATTATTATGATTTTTTCGCATCCGACTTTGATATGGACCAAAAGGTCTCCTGTCGGCATGCTCCGCCTTTGTAATCCTTTGTAATTTCAAGAGAAAAAGAAAAGAGTTACAAAGTGCGTCAACGAATATAATTTTGAAATGCGTTCGCTCTTTGTGCGAGAACGTGGATGAGAAAATAAAGAGCGCGAAATCAAATATTCTTACTTCCATTTAAACAAACAGGAATCAGTTTGAAATTAATTTAATTTTTTGTGGAGACGGGATTCGAAACCAATTAGCTATGAGAAACAAAGTGTGGACGGCCAGAGTCATTACAATGAAATAATGATACATAACGACTGCGATGTGTAAATTCATTTATATTAATGATTACGATTTAATATTATACATACATATATATATATATATATATATAATATACATACATATATATATATATCTATATATATATATATATATATATATATGGATATTAGAGTTTACAGAGAGTTAGTGAGTATTGAACAAAGATCTTATGGTCCCCTCCACTCTCTTCCATCAGTTTCGAGTATCATACTGGACAAATTTTACGTACTGGTTCAAAGCTTTCAATTCAGAGTATCATACGAAACAAGTTTTGCGTCTGCCCAGAGAATCAAACATGACAAGTTTCTCCAATCCAGAGTATCATACGTAACAAATGTCCTTCAATTCAAAGTATCCCAATGGACAATTCAGACTCACATCGGACAAATTCTACGTGAAATCAGATTATCACACTGGACAACATTTGTCATTTCAAATTGACATATTTTTATCAATTCAGAGTATCACACTCGACAAATTTCCTTCAATTTAAAGTAATACTTGAAAATTTTCTTTCACTTCAGAGTATCAGTGTACAAAGTTTGTCAATTTCCGTCAATATTCCTTCAATTGAGTGTCATACTCGATCAATTTCCTTCAATTGTACGATACAAGTTTCATACAATCCAGTGTATCTCACACGACAAATTTCCTTCAATTCACTTGAAATTCAAAGTATCACGTTTGAACATTTGTCTCCAATTTACAGGATCACATTGGACAAAATTTACGTCAATTCAGAGAATCACACTGTAATTTCCCTTCAATTAGGAGTATCATCCTGGACAAATTAACCTCAATTTAGAGTATTACACTCGGCAATTTTCCTTCAATTTAGAGTATCACTCTGGGCAAAATTTCCGTCAACATGCGACATCATCTAGTATCACTAGAAATTTTCATTCAATTGGGAGTATCACACTAGGCAATATTCCTTCAACTTTTGTTACTTCAATTCGGAGTCTCATACTGGATAATTTTCCTTCAATCTAGAGTATCACGTTAGACAAAATTTCCGTCAGGTTAGAGTATCACACTTGAAATTTTTCTTCAATTAAAAGTACCACTGGACAAATTAACTTCAGTTTAGAGTATCACACATGGCAATTTTCCTTCAATCCAGATCATCACACTGGACAAACTTTCCTTCAACAAGCTCGAGTATCACTAAATTTTCCTTGAATTGAGAGTATCACATTTGAAATTTTTACTTCAATTCGGAGTATCATACTGAACAAATGAACGTCAACTTAGAGTATCACACTCAGCTATTTTACTTCAATTTAGAGTATCACATTGGACAAAATTTCCGTCAACACGAGACGTTATCGAGTATCATTAGAAATTTTCCTTCAATTGAGAGTATCACATTGGACAAAATTACCGTCAGTTTAGAGTATCACACTTGAAATTTTTCTTCAATTCAGAGTATCACACCACAATTGTCCTTCAATTCTAATTATTATCACATACAAATTTGCCGTCAAATATCATCAGACAAGTATACGTGATATTTGATTATCCACTGGCAATTTTGTCGTCAATTCAAATTACCACACAATTTCCTCCACTTTAGATGATCACAGACAAATTTTGTATCCTTGCCCCATCTCAACTGTATTGTAATATTCTACTACAAGAATTGACCAAGGAATTGCCTGACCCCTGTCGCAATAATGATTGCAAACCTCAATGCCATCTAATGTCCCCTCATCAGTGGCGCCACCTGTGTCTGCTGTGCACTACAATGCCCAACACTATTCAACCATGCTTGCTAGCCAAGTGGTTTAGAGCGTCGCTACTTGCGGCGTAGGTCGAGGCGACGGCAGTTCAAACCCTACTGCCAAGCGAGCTGGACCAAGGGTATGGTTCATTAAAGTCCACGCTACAAGGTCCTGCAGAGCACCACTTACAAAGGATTACAAAGGCGGAGCATGCCGACAGGAGACCTTTTGATCCATATCTAGGTCGGATGCGAGTCAATTGGGAAAACAGGATCACACTAGACAACTATGAGAGAGAGCATCACACCAAACAAAAATTCTATCAACAGAAATTACATCAGTTTGATTTACCATCACCTCATAAGGCAAATAGAATACGCCAAATAGACTACGAGTATTATGTTATACAAAATCAGAGTATCAAAAAAAAAATTCCTTCGACACTTAAGATTGTCACAATGGGCAAAATTACCGTAGATTCTGAAAGTGTCACACATGGCAAATTTTTCGAGTGTCGCACCTGACAAAATTTCCTTTGATTCGGGAAGAGTATCACACTTGAGAATTTAACTTTAAATCTGAAATAGTATCACACTGCAACATTTCTTTTAATTGTGAAGGAGTATCACAATGGATGAATTGTTCTCGTACAGTTTGTATCAAACTGGATAAATCCTCAAGTCGAACAAAGCAGGACACTCGACGAAATTTCCGGCTGCCCTCAGAAATAAAGAAATAATAATAATAAAATTTAATCCCTACTTTCTGATGTACAAGCCTTGGCACCAATGAAGGACGACCCCCCCCCCCACACACACACTGTACCACAACGGTCAATTTATAGATTCACCCAACCATAGAACCTCATATTTGGCTCATGTGTTCCTAGTGAGAAATGTTGTGATATGAACGATGGTGTACTTCATTTCCTGCGCAATTGCCTAGTTTTTAAGATTAATTGTTAAAGTAATGGACTTAGGCCTACCTCTCCAACAGAACGATCTGGAGGGAAATGTGGGAAATCGGGGTTTTTGGGTGGGGAGAACTTGCACATGGAGTAATGACTATTGCAAAACACGTCTACAATACAAATGAACACATAACATCATTTTAAAAACACACAAATTTAACCTTCTATGTTGGGATTGGGGTGGTGAACTCTGAGTCAGCCATATTTGATATTGTTATTTACCTACGCTTCCAACGAATAACTACATTAGCAAAGAATAACTACATTATTCTCTTACTTTCACCCAACCAACGTTTTCCTTAGGTTCCTCATGTGTTTTTCCTAGGAATTGGGTTCTTGGGTTGTGCGATTATTACATCCAGTAACGACCGTTACCCCAATAACTCGGAATTGATACAATATATCAACATACATAAGCGCGAGCGTATGTTTTGCCCACGCGTTCCCAAATTCCTTCTATTTTTCGCTACATTGTAGCGTTGTTCTGAAAGTAATGTTGCCTCATCTCCAATTTACCGTATACGCTACACTCCCTAATAATTCCCCATCCTCTTCTCCACTCCCTGTCCCCTCTGCCCCAGTTCCCAGCGGCGGCGCCAGGAATTTTTAGTTGGGGAGGCTAAGGGGGGGCTGAGCAAATTTTTTGGGGGGCTAATAGTAATATGATAATACACATATATTATCCTCATTTCAGAAGGGGAGGGTGGTTAATGGTTGGGCTAGCACTGATGGCTGACAAATCTTTAGCCCTGACAATTAAAAATTCCACTTAATAAGATTATTTCAATGAGTGTTTTAAATTTTCAATTTGCTCATTTCAGTTGTTGGGCTAATGGGGGGCTGGCCACTTTTTTGGGGAGGCTAAAGCCCCCCCCAAGCCCCCTCCCCCCTGGCGCCGCCACTGCCAGTTCCCCCCATTCCACACGACTCCTATTCCACTTCCTTACGCCACTTTTCCCCTCCCAGTGCCACCCCCCCGCCAATGTTTCCTTCTTTCTGCCCCTTCCTCCTCCCTTTGCACTCTTCTCTGTCCCACTTCCACCCTCCCTACGCCCTATTCCTTACCCCTCTTCCCCCCCCTTTTCCCCTCCCTATGCCTTCCCTATCCTTCTACATCCCCTTCTCCCCTCCCTGGTCCCAAACCCCCTCACAACAAGCCCCACACCAGCCCACCAGCCACCGTCCTCCATCCCAACGCGTACTCCCCCCCCCAACTCCCCTCTTCTCTCCTTACCCCCCCTCCTCTGAAATAACCCCTCCTTCGAACAGACCATCAAAAGCTACAAAAGATAGGCTAGATGTCAATCCTGCTTTGGGTGCATCGGGGGTTTATCTCTGCTGGATAAAATCCCCTGGCGGCAGCCTAAATTGACCAAAAATTGGCGGGGGGGGGGCACTGGGAGGGGAAGAGTGGCGTAAGGAAGTGGAATAGGAGTCGTGTGGAATGGGGGGAACTGGGGCAGAGGGGACAGGGAGTGGAGAAGAGGAAGATGAATTATTAGGGAGTGAGGAAAGGCGGCAGAGAATTGGGAAAGGTGTACTGAAACTATAAATTGACCGCCAGATCTAATGCATAGTTATGTTCACCTCTGTGGCTCCCTTTATGTCGAATTTGTCGTTCTGTTAAACTCTAGAGTCTAGAGTTTAACAGAACGACAAATACAATCGTCTAGAGTCTAGACGATTGTATTTACCAAATTGGCGCCAAGGGAAAGAAATAAGGAAGTCGTTGGGAAATAAAAACAGAAAACTTAAAATGTTTAAGAGAGAACAAAATCAGGGATAAAGATTTAGGGGTGACCATGGTAAATAGATATCAAAGTTGCACATAATCACGGTCCCGGATATTATAGGTTTAGAAATTTTGGGTGAGCATAAACGCAGTCAGTGACGATATAAATTTGTTGCAGTTAGACATTTTTGTATTTTGTTATACAAACGTCTTATCTGCAATTGATAACCACCATTTTCCAGAAAACTGTAACCTGCCCCAACAGGGCAAAGGTGACGCCTTCTGCCGCAGCTACTCAGCGCCCCCTGGCGTACGCTCCTCATCTCATTCTGTGTAGGAACACGTTATCTTCGCCTACCCTAACGCAAATTTCTCATTTTTAATTAAAAAGATTATATATATATAATATATATATATATATATATATTATATATATATATATATATATATATATGTATGTATATATATGTATGTATATATATGTATATATATATATAAATATATATATTTATATATAGTATTCAACTCTCAGGTGTATAAGCCGCACTTGTTTATGTACTTGAGAGCAATTTCCACCCGTGCATGAACTATATGTCTATGTCTGCACATGGGCCAAGACATGTTGGCCAAATAACGGCCTCACGTCGACAAGGTGACAATTCTTCATGTGGGTCATCCTGGGTTTATGATTCTCCGTTTGTATAAGTTGATGACAATAATCATAACCTTCATTCAACCTAACCTAACCTAACGTAACCTAACCTAATCTAACAAACCTAACCTAATGTAACGTAACCTAACTTAACCTAATCTAACAGCCTAACCTAATATTTATTCCACTGTTGATATTCGGCGCACTGGGGTGACAGTTCTTCAGGTGGGATCTCATGGAGCGACGATTTTTCATGTGGGCGTTCTGGGGTGACAATTCTTCATGTGACCCTATATACATACATATATACATATATATACATATATATATATATATATATATATATATATATATATATATATATATATATATATATATATATATATATATATATATATATACCTACATACATATATAGTGGAGAAAGAAATGGGGAAATAATTGGAGAATTTAACGCTGACGTTTCGACCTCACAGTGCCTTTATCAAAGCTGAGGTCGAAGTGTCAGCGTTAAATTCTCCTACTATTTATTTCCTCGTTTCTTTCTCCACCATCACTCAAAATATGTAATATTTTATTTATACATACATATATACATATATATATACATATATATATATATATATATATACATATATATATATATGAATATGTACATATACAAATTTATATATGTTGCATAACTCGTCACGTATGATAGCAAGACCAATCCTATTGCTCACATCTATGTAGTTTCAATCACCATTCGCCCCGACATGGCTAGCCAAAGCAATAAATAAAAATTGTACGAGAGCTACTGTACTTCGCCAAAATGTTCTCGTGTTTCAAGTTCTGCATCAAGGAGGAAAAGGAACCCGAAGTAGCCAGGAGGCCTGAGAGCGAAGAGACCAAGAAGAGGAGCCTTCTTCAGGCCCTCAAGGAACGCCTCCGCAGAACTGTCCAACGACGAAAGAAACACGATGGAAGAAACGAGTCATCGAAAGAGAGTTTATCCAGGAACTTCTTCGTTCGCACTGAAAAAGTTTCTGAAGGTCCTGTCAGCGTTACAGTAAGCAAGGAGCTACTGGAAGGGCTTGAAGAAGCTTCCAGAGCTTTTGGACCAGAGTGCAACTGGGAAAAGGTTAAAACCCTTGGAAGCGGGTTCTTCGGCACAGTGTATTTGTTTAAAAACGTCGAGACCAAGGAGGTGGTCGCCCGGAAAGTGATCGACGTCTACACAATCACCGATGCCATCAAAGAAGAAGTTCTCCAGAGTCAGTTGGAACACGCCAACGTCCTGACTCTCTTCTTCTGGAGACAGGAAGGACGCAGACACTCTCTCTTCCTGGAGTACGTCACTGGAGGAAGACTCGAAGACAAGATCAAAGACATCGCACAGGAAGAGTCTTTGGTCTACTTCGAGCAACTCAAGAAAGGAGTCGACTACCTCCACACGAGAGGAATCGCCCATCGGGACTTGAAGCCCGACAACCTTCTCGTTACCGAACAAAACGTCCTCAAGATTGCGGACTTCGGAAGCGCAGACGTTTTTCTCTTCGAAGGCCAAGAGGTCCGGATGACTGGCATTGTCGGTTCTGTCCCCTACACAGCTCCCGAAATCTTTCAAGGACCCAGGTACCTCGGCCCTCCAGTCGACCTTTGGGCTTCCGGTCTCATTCTCTACAAGATGCTGACCCGTACGCTTCCCTGGGCACTGGCAGCGGCCTCAGACGAGGAGTACAGTCTATGGACAAGATGGAATGAAAGAGAGAAGAACTTCCCCAAGTGGGGGGAACTTCGTGAACCCTTGAAACTTCTTTTGGAGAATCTGCTTGCGCCTCGTCCACAAGATCGACTTTCAGGTTGGCGCGAATATAGACACGAATGAATTGGAAAAAATATTTCCAGAAAACATTAGGAATTCAAGATATCAATGAATATAGACGTAAATTATTTCGAAATCTCTCAAAATCATTATTGACCCAATATTACTATGGTATCAAGTCGTTTCAAAGACTACCTTTCAGAAACATTACTGACTCAGAATAAAGGTAAATACGTACGGAAAAAAAAAGATTTGAAAAAATATATTTCAAAAACATTACATTTTGATGAAAGGAAAAAAGAAATTACCATCTTCGACATTTTACCATTGTCGCCATCTTCTTTCATTTTCTTATTGCTATTTTAGCCCCTGGGCATTGAGGAGTATCCTCTCAGCTGAATAAAATTGCTTGAAAAAAGTCATAATTCCTCAAACACTATATCACGTCCCATTAAACCCGAGGTGGGATTAAACCGGTTATTACCGGTTCGTGCGAATCCGTTCTTGGAATTTCAGGAGCTCCGCGAACCGGTTATCGAAAATTGACCTATACAGGGTATACTACATCCTAAGTAATAACTGCATGCTACTGGCCTAGTGAGAGAACCTGGCGTTAAATTTTTCGAATACCAACTCGCGCTTAATGTCATAATACCAGATCTGGGCGCGTTCCTTGGTGTCATGACAGGCATGAGTTTGCTCAAGACAACGAAGAACGCACCTAGGAACGCTCCAAGGAACGCGTCCAGCTCTGCATAATACCTCAAACACCATTTCATTTCCCATTAAACCCTTTATATACAGGGAACACCGCCTTCTGTTGAATAAAATCACCTGACGGCAGGAGTATGAATTAACACGTGTTATCCTTCGGGTAGTAGGAGATTCCATCGCCTGAATTAAATCGCGTGACGGCAACAGTAAATACACGATAATGACATGATATTGGACCACGTGATGGACTCATGACCGACAGCTATTACCCTTCTTCGACCGTGCGCTCTGGTGACATGCCGTCCTCACAACCACGGGGGGAAATGCATGTCTGGTTCGCCAAAGCAAAGCGAAGAGACAGCCAGAGAGTGAATAAACACCTAAGCAAGATGCTGTAATGATTATCATTTATTTTATATTATCTATTTGTTTTGTTATCATTTGTCTGTTTATTATTATTTGCTTGATTCTCGTTTATTATTAGTTATATGTCAATTTATTATTATTTACTATTTACCTGTTTGTTTATTAGTTAACTACACCTATGCATCTATTTATGTATTTCATTTACTATTTATATTATTATAGTTTTTATTTATTCATTTATTTATCATTATTATGATTTTTTCGCATCCGACTTTGATATGGACCAAAAGGTCTCCTGTCGGCATGCTCCGCCTTTGTAATCCTTTGTAATTTCAAGAGAAAAAGAAAAGAGTTACAAAGTGCGTCAACGAATATAATTTTGAAATGCGTTCGCTCTTTGTGCGAGAACGTGGATGAGAAAATAAAGAGCGCGAAATCAAATATTCTTACTTCCATTTAAACAAACAGGAATCAGTTTGAAATTAATTTAATTTTTTTTTTCTTTGTGGAGACGAGATTCGAAACCAATTAGCTATGAGAAACAAAGTGTGGACGGCCAGAGTCATTACAATGAAATAATGATACATAACGACTGCGATGTTTAAATTCATTTATATTCATGATTACGATTTAATATTATATATATATATATATATATATATATATATATATGTATATATATATATGTATATATATATATATATATATATATATACTTCGCGACCACTTTTTCTTTTTTCAGCGTTAGGCCGATTTGACGTTAAGAAATGTTCGTGGTCGAACTCAGATTAAAAGTGGGGAGCGCTAGGCATTTCTCGCTAGCATGCTACTCGCTTTCACTACTTCGTTTAAGTAGAAACGACATCAGTTTTGATCTTTTGTTTTTCAAATTTCCAAATGTCAAACGACTCTTGCGTCGTAATAGATTGAGAAGCTAAATGACAAACTAAGAGAATTTAAATGTCGCCAATGTTGTTCACCCAGCTGTTGCCACAGCGAAAATAAGATAATATTCAAAATAACATAGAAACAGAAACATAGTACAAAATTAATATATATATATGAGAGAGAATGTGGGTGGGGAAGGGCAAACGAAGATGTGTTAGGAATAGAGTTTATTGCCCTAACGTTGCGACCAACTTGGTCCTTCTTCAGAGGACTACAGCATTACAGACGGATCACAATTCTTATATTCGTAGTGAGAGGGAACCCGCCAAGGTATGAGCGTCCATGTTTTCCCTTTGGCTAACGATATAATTATTAGGACACTTGCTGCTTTCGAGAGGCATTTAAATCCGTCTCTGTCGTTGTTGTTCTTGTTGGCGGCGATATGTGCAGCTTCCACAGTTTTTCTCATTTTCTTCTCAAATCCCTCGTGTAGAATTTCTGCGTTTGTTCCAATCAGGTAGATGTCCACATTTGTCCAGGTGACGAACCAGGGAGTTAGATGTTCTATGAGCCCTGAGATCGTTTTTGTGCTCATTCAAGCTTTTATTGAACCCTCGACCTGACTCACCGAAATAAGATGATGGACAACCGTTGCATGGAATACGGTAAATGACACTGAGATTATTACGCATATTATTATGTTTCTTAAATATTTTTCCTATTTTATTGGAAGATATTTTTGCTATATTTATTCCACCTTTTAACAAATAATCATCAATAGCTATGGTGTTTATAGAATTAGGGACAGAAATAAAATGAGACTTATCCTTTCCCGGGGTCCGGACGTTTGAGCCATCGTAGATCTTCTTGGCTTTCCTCGTTGTCCTGGTGATCAAACCTCCGGGGTATTTCAGCTTCCTAAAGGTATTCTTGATGTAAGTAAGTTCATCCTCTAGGAATTCTTCACTGCAGATACGAAAAACTCTGAGAAAGAAACCTATTAGAACACCCGTTTTAACACGTCTGCTGTGTGCTGAAAAATAATGGACAAAGTCGTCCCTATTGGTGGGTTTCCTGTACACCGAGAAACTTACCTGTTGAGAACCTCTGTGTAGTACGTGTCTAAAAATGGTAAATTACACTCTTTTTCTAGTTCAACTGTGAATTGAATGTCTTTATTCACAGTGTTGAGTCTTCTCAACTTATTTTCTATATTAGTTCTTTTTGGCATCACCACGATTATGTCATCCACGTACCTTAACCAAGTGGTACCTCTTCCCATGATGTTGATGTATTTGTCCATTTCTAATACTTCCATGAATAAACATGCCATGACAGCAGATAATGGACTCCCCATCGCGAGACCTCTAATCTGTTTAAATTCAATGTTGTTAAACATAAAATATCCAAATTTGACACACATGGAAATAAGTTTTATATAATCAGATCTTGGGACTGGAAGGATATCATCATCGATATCTGTTGTTACTTTCTTCACTGCTTCTAGGGCATCAAAAATAGAAACATTTGTGAATAACGCTGTTATATCGAAGCTTGCCAACTTTTTATCACTTACATTTAGATCTTTAAGTCTCTGGATCAGGTCGGAAGAATTTCTTAAATGGGCCCCGCTGATGGAACCGATGACGTTGGAAAGGGGTTTTGCCAGACATTTCGCTAGTCTGTGCGGAGCGCTACCAATCCCTGAAGTTATGGGCCTCATGGGGATATTTACCTTATGTACTTTAGGTAGACCGTGCATTAAAGTTTTTTTTTTTTTTTTTTTTTTTGAGCTTCTTCTAGTAATCCTAACAACTTTTTTCCCCTGGTTGATTTACGTAGGCTTTTTCTCGCTTCTGTGTTGAATCTTGCTGATTCTATTATCAGCGTTGCCGGCCGGTTGTCTTTCGTATGTTGATTCATCATTCAAAAGATCGGACATGATATATGTATATGTATATGTGTATATGTATGGATCAAAAGGTCTCCTGTCGGCAAGCTCCGCCTTTGTAATCCTTTGTAATATGTATATATGTATTTGTATGTATATGTATATGTATATGTGTAGGTGTATATGTATATATATGTATGTATATGTATATGTATGTATATGTGTATGATACTGTATGTATAAATATGGATATTAGAGTTTACAGAGAGTCAGTGAATATTGAACAAAGCTCTTATGGTCACCTCCACTCTCTTCCATCAGTTTCGAGTATCATACTGGACAAATTTTACGTACTGGTTCAAAGCTTTCAATTCAGAGTATCATACGAAACAATTTTTGTGTCTGCTCAGAGAATCAGACTGGGCAAGTTTCTCCAATCCAGAGTATCATACGTGACAAATGTCCTTCAATTCAAAGTATCCCAATGGACAATTCAGAATCACATCGGACAAATTCTACGTGAAATCAGATTATCACACTGGACAACAATTGTCATTTCAAATTGACATGTTTTTATCAATTCAGAGTATTACACTCGACAAATTTCCTTCAATTAAAAGTATTACTTGAAAATTTTCCTTCACTTCAGAGTATCACAGGGTACAAAGTTTGTCAATTTCCGTCAATATTCCTTCAATTGAGTGTCATACTCGATCAATTTCCTTCAATTGTACGATACAAGTTTCATACAATCCAGAGTATCTCACACGACAAATTTCCTTCAATTCACTTGAAATTCAAAGTATCACGTTTGAACATTTTTCTCCAATTTACAGGATCACATTGGACAAAATTTACGTCAATTCAGATAATCACACTGTAATTTTCTTTCAATTAGGAGTATCATCCTGGACAAATGAACATCAATTTAGAGTATTACACTCGGCAATTTTCCTTCAATTTAGAGTATCACTCTGGGAAAATTTTCCGTCAACATGCGAGGTTATCTAGTATCACCAGAAATTTTCATTCAATTAGGAGTATCACACTAGGCAATATTCCTTCAACTTTTGTTACTTCAATTTGGAGTCATACTGGATAATTTTCCTTCAATCTAGAGTATCACGTTAGACAAAATTTCCGTCAGTTTAGAGTATCACACTTGAAATTTTTCTTCAATTAAAAGTAACACTGGGCAAATTAACTTCAATTTAGAGTATCACACAAGGCAGTTTTCCTTCAATTCAGATCATCACACTGGACAAACTTTCCGTCAACACGCCCGAGTATCACTAAATTTTCCTTGAATTGAGAATATCACATTTGAAAGTTTGACTTCAATTTGGAGTATCATACTGAACAAATGAACGTCAACTTAGAGTATCACACTCAGCTATTTTACTTTAATTTAGAGTATCACACTGGACAAAATTTCCGTCAACACGAGACGTTATCGACTATCACTAAAAAATATTTTCCTTCAATTTAGAGTATCACATTGGACAAAATTACCGTCAGTTTAGAGTATCACACTTGAAATTTTTCTTCAATTCAGAGTATCACACCACAATTGCCCTTCAATTCTAATTATCACACACAAATTTGCCGTCAAATATCATCAGACAAATATACGTGACATTTGATTAATAATTATCCACTGGCAATTTTGTCGTCAATTCAAATTACCACACAGACAATTTCCTCCACTTTAGATTATCACGGACAAATTTTTGTATCCTTGCCCCATCTCAACTGTATTGTAATATTCTACTACAAGAATTGACCAAGGAATTGACTGACCCCTGTCGCAGTAATGATTGCAAACCTCAACTCCATCTAATGTCCCCTCATCAGTGGCGCCACCTGTGTTTGCTGTGCACTACAATGCCCAACACTATTCAACCATGCTTGCTACCCAAGTGGTTTAGAGCGTCGCTACTTGCGGCGTAGGTCGAGGTGACGGCAGTTCAAACCTTGTCGCCAAGCGAGCTGGACCAAGGGTATGGTTCATTAAAGGCCACGCTACAAGGTCCTGCAGAGCACCACTTACAAAGGATTACAAAGGCGGAGCATGCCGACAGGAGACCTTTTGATCCATATCTAGGTCGGATGCGAGTCAATTGGGAAAACAGGATCACACTAGACAACTATGAGAAAGAGCATCACACCAAACAAAAATTCTATCAACAGAAATTACATCAGTTTGATTTACCATCACCTCATAAGGTAAATAAAATACGCCAAATAGACTACGAGTATTATGTTATACAAAATCAGAGTATCAAAAAAATCCTTCTACACTTAAAGATTGTCACAATGGGCAAAATTTCCGGAATTCTGAAAGTGTCACACATGGCAAATTTTTCGAGTGTCGCACCTGACAAGATTTCCTTTGATTCGGGAAGAGTATCACACTTAAGAATTTAACTTTAGATCTTAAATAGTATCACATTGCAACATTTCTTTTAATTGTGAAAAAGTATCACAATGGATCAATTGTTCTCAGACAGTTTGTATCACACAGGATAAATCCTCAAGTCGAACAAAGCAGGACACTCGACGAAATTTCCGGCTGCCCTCAGAACTAAAGAAATAATAATGATAAAATTTCATTCCTACTTTCTGATGTAACCGCCTTGGCACCAATGAAGGACGACCCCCTACACGTTGTACCACATCGGTCAATTTATAGTTTCACTCAATCATAGAACTTCATATCTGGCTTATGTGCTCCTAGTGAGAAACGTTGTGATATGAACGATGGTGTACTTAATTTCCTGCCCAATTGCGTAGTTTTATAGATATTAATTGTTAGAAATAATGCACTTAGGCCTACCTCTCCTCCAGAACGATCTGGGGGGAAATGTGGGAAATCGGGGTTTTTGGGTGGGGAGAACTTACACATGGAGTAATGACCGTTGCAAAACACGTCTACAATACAAATTAACACATAAAATCAATTCAAAAACACACAAATTTCACCTTCTATGTTGGGATTGGGGCGGTGAACTCTTGAGTCAGCCATGTTTGATATTGTTATTTACCTACGCTTCCAACGAATAGCTACATTAGCAACGAATAGCTACATTATTCTCTTACTTTCACCCAACCAACGTTTTCCTTAGGTTCCTCATGTGTTTTTCCTAAAAATTGGGTTCTTGGGTTGGGCGATTATTACATCCAGTAACGTCCGTTACCCCAATAACTCGGAATTGGTACAATATATTAACATACATAAGCGCGAGCGTATGTTTTGCCCACGCGTTCCCAAATTCACTTTTTTTTTCGCTACATTGGAGCGTTGTTCTGAGAGTAGTGTTGCCTCATCTCCAATTTACCGTATACGCTACACTCCCTAATAATTCCCCTTCCTCTTCTCCACTCCCTGTCCCCTCTGCCCCAGTTCCCAGCGGCGGCGCCAGGAATTTTTAGTTGGGGAGGCTAAGGGGGGCTGAGCAAATTTTTGGGGGGGCTAATAGTAATATGATAATACACATATATTATCCTCATTTCAGAAGGGGAGGGGGTTAATGGTTGGGCTAGCACTGATGGCTGACAAATCTTTAGCCCTGGCAATTAAAAATTCCACTTAATAAAATTATTTCAATGAGTGTTTTAAATTTTCAATTTGCTCATTTCAGTTGGGGGGGCTAATGGGGGGCTGGCCACCTTTTTTGGGGCGCAAAAGCCCCCCCAAGCCCCCCCCTGGCGCTGTCACTGCCCGTTCCCCCCATTCCACACGACTCCTATTCCACTTCCTTACGCCACTCTGCCCCTCCCAGTGCCCCCACCCCGCCAATGTTTCCTTCTCTCTACCCCTTCCTCCTCCCTTTGCACTCTTCTCTGTCCCACTTCCACCCTCCCTACGCCCTATTCCTTACTCCTCTATCCCCCCCCCTTTTCCCCTCCCTATGCCTTCACTATCCTTCTACACCCCCTTTTCCCCTCCCTGCTCCCATACCCCCTCACTATATGCCCTACACCTTCCCTCCAGCCATCTTCCTCCATCCCAACGCGTACTCCCCCCCCCCAACTCCCCTCTTCTCTCCTTACTCCCCCTCCTCTGAAATAACCCTTCCTTCGAACAGACTCTCAGAAGCTAAAAAAAAAAGACAGGCTAGATGTCAATCCTGCTTTTGGCGCATCTGGGGTTTACCTCTACTGGATAAAATCCCCTGGCGGCAGCCTAAATTGACCAAAAATTGGTGGGAGGGGAAGAGTGGCGGTGGAAATGGAATAGGAGTCGTGTGGAATGGGGGGAACTGGGGCAGAGGGGACAGGGAGTGGAGAAGAGGAAGAGGAATTATTAGGGAGTGAGGAAATGCGGCAGAGAATTGGGAAAGGTGTACGGAAACTATAAATTGACCGCCAGATCTAATGCATAGTTATGTTCACTTCTGTGGCTCCCCTTATGTCGAATTTGTCGTTCTGTTAAACTCTAGAGTCTAGAATTTAACAGAACGACAAATACAATCGTCTAGAGTCTAGACGATTGTATTTACCAAAGTGGCGCCAAGGGAAAGAAAATAATAAGAAAGTCGTCGGGAAAAAAAAAAAAAAAAAAAAAATTAAAATGTTTAAGAGAGAACAAAATCGGGGAAAAAGATTTAGGGGTGACCATGGTAAATAGATATCAAAGTTGCACATAATCACGGTCTCGGATTAAAGGTTTAGAAATTTCAGGTGAGCATAAACGCAGTCAGTGACGATATATATTTGTTGCAGTTAGACATTTTTGTATTTTGTTATACAAACGTCTTATCTGCAATTGATAACCACCATTTTCCAGAAAACTGTTCCCTGCCCCAACAGGGCAAAGGTGACGACTTCTGCCGCAGCTGCTCAGCGCCCCTTGCGTATGCTCCTCATCTCATTCTGTGTAGGAACACGTTATCTTCGCCTACCCTAACGCAAATTTCTCATTTCTAATTAAAAATATTATATATATATATATATATATATATATATATTATATATATATATATATATATATATATATATATATATATATATATATATATATATATATACAATAATATATATATATATTTCATATATATAATATAATATATGTACATATATATGTATGTATATATGTATGTATGTATATATATGTATATATATGTATGTATATATATGTATATATATATATATATATATATATATATATATATATATATATGTATATATAGTATTCAACTCTCAGGTGTATAAGCCGCACTTGTTTATGTACTTGAGAGCAATTTCCACCCGTGCATGAACTATATGTCTATGTCTGCACATGGGCCAAGACATGTTGGCCAAATAACGGCCTCACGTCGACAAGGTGACAATTCTTCATGTGGGTCATCCTGGGTTTATGATTCTTCGTTTGTATAAGTTGATGACAATAATCATAACCTTCATTCAACCTAACCTAACCTAACGTAACCTAACCTAATCTAACAAACCTAACCTAACGTGACGTAACCTAACTTAACCTAATCTAACAGCCTAACCTAATGTTTATTCCACTGTTGATATATATTCGGCGCACTGGGGTGACAGTTCTTCAGGTGGGATCTCATGGAGCGACGATTTTTCATGTGGGCGTTCTGGGGTGACAATTCTTCATGTGACCCTATATACATACATATATACATATATATATATATATATATATATAGATATATATATATATATATATATATATATATATATATATATATATACCTACATACATATATAGTGGAGAAAGAAATGGGGAAATAATTGGAGAATTTAACGCTGACGTTTCGACTTCACAGTGCCTTTATCAAAGCTGAGGTCGAAGTGTCAGCGTTAAATTCTCCTACTATTTATTTCCTAGTTTCTTTCTCCACCATCACTCAAAATATGTAATATTTTATTAATACATACATATATATATATATATATATATATATATATATATATATATATATATATATATGAATATGTACATATACAAATTTATATATGTTGCATAACTCGTCACGTATGATAGCAAGACCAATCCTATTGCTTACATCTATGTAGTTTCAATCACCATTCGCCCCGACATGGCTAGCCAAAGCAATAAATAAAAATTGTACGAGAGCTACTGTACTTCGCCAAAATGTTCTCGTGTTTCAAGTTCTGCATCAAGGAGGAAAAGGAACCCGAAGTAGCCAGGAGGCCTGAGAGCGAAGAGACCAAGAAGAGGAGCCTTCTTCAGGCGCTCAAGGAACGCCTCCGCAGAACTGTCCAACGACGAAAGAAACACGATGGAAGAAACGAGTCATCGAAAGAGAGTTTATCCAGGAACTTCTTCGTTCGCACTGAAAAAGTTTCTGAAGGTCCTGTCAGCGTTACAGTAAGCAAGGAGCTACTGGAAGGGCTTGAAGAAGCTTCCAGAGCTTTTGGACCAGAGTGCAACTGGGAAAAGGTTAAAACCCTTGGAAGCGGGTTCTTCGGCACAGTGTATTTGTTTAAAAACGTCGAGACCAAGGAGGTGGTCGCCCGGAAAGTGATCGACGTCTACACAATCATCGATGCCATAAAAGAAGAAGTTCTCCAGAGTCAGTTGGAACACGCCAACGTCCTGACTCTCTTCTTCTGGAGACAGGAAGGACGCAGACACTCTCTCTTCCTGGAGTACGTCACTGGAGGAAGACTCGAAGACAAGATCAAAGACATCACGGAGGAAGAGTCTTTGGTCTACTTCGAGCAACTCAAGAAAGGAGTCGATTACCTCCATACAAAAGGAATCGCCCATCGGGACTTGAAACCCGACAACCTTCTCGTTGCCGAACAAAACGTCCTCAAGATTGCGGACTTCGGAAGCGCAGACGTTTTTCTCTTCGAAGGCCAAGAGGTCCGGATGACTGGCATTGTCGGTTCTGTCCCCTACACAGCTCCCGAAATCTTTCAAGGACCCAGGTACCTCGGCCCTCCAGTCGACCTTTGGGCTTCCGGTCTCATTCTCTACAAGATGCTGACCCGTACGCTTCCCTGGGCACTGGCAGCGGCCTCAGACGAGGAGTACAGTCTATGGACAAGATGGAATGAAAGAGAGAAGAACTTCCCCAAGTGGGGGGAACTTCGTGAACCCTTGAAACTTCTTTTGGAGAATCTGCTTGCGCCTCGTCCACAAGATCGACTTTCAGGTTGGCGCGAATATAGACACGAATGAATTGGAAAAAATATTTCCAGAAAATATTAGGAATACAAGATATCAATGAATGTAGCTGTAAATTATTTCGAAATCTCTCAAAATCATTATTGACCCAATATTACTATGGTATCAAGTCGTTTCAAAGACTACCTTTCAGAAACATTACTGACTCAGAATAAAGGTAAATACGGACGGAAAAAAAGTTTTGAAAAAATGTATTTCAAAAACATTACATTTTGATGAAAGGAAAAAAGAAATTACCATCTTCGACATTATATCATTGTCGCCATCTTCTTTCATTTTCTTATTGCTATTTTAGCCCATGGGCATTGAGGAGTATCCTCTCAGCTGAATAAAATTGTTTGAAAAAAGTCATAATTCCTCAAACACTATATCACGTCCCATTAAACCCGAGGTGGGATTAAACCGGTTACTACCGGTTCGTGCGAATCCGTTCTTGGAATTTCAGGAGCTCCGCGAACCGGTTATCGAAAATTGACCTATACAGGGTATACTACATCCTAAGTGGTAACTGCATGCTACTGGCCTAGTGAGAGAACCTGGCATTCAATTTTTCGAATACCAACTCGCGCTTAATGTCATAATACCAAATCTGGGCGCGTTCATTGGTGTCATGACAGGCATGAGTTTGCTCAAGACAACGAGGAACGCACCTAGGAACGCTCCAAGGAACGCGTCCAGCTCTGCATAATACCTTAAACACCATTTCATTTCCCATTAAACCCTTTATATACAGGGAACACCGCCTTCTGTTGAATAAAATCACCTGACGGCAGGAGTATGAATTAACACGTGTTATCCTTCGGGTAGTAGAAGATCCCATCGCCTGAATTAAATCGCGTGACGGCAACAGTACATACACGATAATGACATGATATTGGACCACGTGATGGACTCATGACCGACAGCTATTACCCTTCTTCGACCGTGCGCTCTGGTGACATGCCGTCCTCACAACCATGGGGGGAAATGCATGTCTCGTTCGCCAAAGCAAACCGAATAGACAGCCAGAGAGTGGATAAACACCTAAGCAAGATGCTGTAATGATTATCATTTATTTTATATTATTTGTTTTGTTATCATTTGTCTGTCTATTATTATTTGCTTGATTCTCGTTTATTATTAGCTATATGTCAATTTTTTATTATTTACTATTTACATGTTTGTTTATTATTCAACTACACCTATGCATTTATTCATGTATTCATTTACTATTTACATTATTATAGTTTTTATTTATTCATTTATTTATTTATCATTATTATGATTTTTTCGCATCCGACCTTGATATGGACCAAAAAGTCTCCTGTCGGCATGCTCCGCCTTTGTAATCCTTTGTAATTTCAAGAGTTACAAAGAGTTACAAAGTATGTCAACGAATATAATTTTGAAATGCGTTCGCTCTTTGTGCGAGAACGTGGATGAGAAAATAAAGAGCGCGAAATCAAATATTCTTACTTCCATTTAAACAAACAGGAATCAGTTTGAAATTAATTTGATTTTTTGTGGAGACGCGATTCGAAACCAATTAGTTATGAGAAACAAAGTGTGGACGGCCAGAGTCATTACAATGAAATAATGATACATAACGACTGCGATGTGTAAATTCATTTATATTAATGATTACGATTTAATATTATAAATCTTAAATATATATATATATATATATATATATATATATATATATATATATATATATATATATATTATATATATATATATATATATATATATGGATATTAGAGTTTACAGAGAGTTAGTGAGTATTGAACAAAGATCTTATGGTCCCCTCCACTCTCTTCCATCAGTTTCGAGTATCATACTGGGCAAATTTTACGTACTGGTTCAAAGCTTTCAATTCAGAGTATCATACGAAACAAGTTTTGCGTCTGCTCAGAGAATCACACTGGGCAAGTTTCTCCGATCCAGAGTATCATACGTGACAAATGTCCTTCAATTCAAAATATCCCAATGGACAATTCAGACTCACATCGGACAAATTCTACGTGAAATCAGATTATCACACTGGAATTTGTCAATTCAAATTGACATATTTTTATCAAATCAGAGTATCACACTCGACAAATTTCCTTCAATTAAAAGTATTACTTGAAAATTTTCCTTCACTTCAGAGTATCACAGTGTACAAAGTTTGTCAATTTCCGTCAATATTCCTTCAATTGAGTGTCATACTCGATCAATTTCCTTCAATTGTACGATACAAGTTTCATACAATCCAGAGTATCTCACACGACAACTTTCCTTCAATTCACTTGAAATTCAAAGTATCACGTTTGAACATTTTTTTCTCCAATTTACAGGATCACATTGGACAAAATTTACGTCAAGTCAGAGAATCACACTGTAATTTCCCTTCAATTAGGAGTATTATACTGGACAAATTAACTTCAATTTAGAGTATTACACTCGGCAATTTTCCTTCAATTTAGAGTATCACTCTGGGAAATTTTTCCGTCAACATGCGAGGTTATGTAGTATCACCAGAAATTTTCATTCAATTAGGAGTATCACACTAGGCAATATTCCTTCAACTTTTGTTACTTCAATTTGGAGTCTCATACTGGATTATTTTCCTTCAATCTAGAGTATCACGTTAGACAAAATTTCCGTCAGTTTAGAGTATCACACTTGAATTTTTCTCCAATTAGAAGTAACACTGGACAAATTAACTTCAGTTTAGAGTATCACACATGGCAATTTTCCTTCAATTCATAACATCACACTGGACAAACGTTCCGTCAACACGCCCGAGTATCACTAAATTTTCCTTGAATCGAGAGTATCACATTTGACATTTTTTACTTCAATTCGGAGTATCATACTGGACAAATTAACGTCAACTTAGAGTATCACACTCAGCTATTTTACTTCAATTTAGAGTATCACATTGGACAAAATTTCCGTCAACACGAGACGTTATCGTGTATCACTAAAAATATTTTCCTTCAATATAAAGTATCACATTGGACAAAATTACCGTCAGTTTAGAGTATCACACTTGAAATTTTTCTTCAATTCAGAGTATCACACCACAATTTTCCTTCAATTCTAATTATCACATACAAATTTGCCGTCAAATATCATCGGACAAATATACGTGATATTTGATTATCCACTGGCAATTTTGTCGTCAATTCAAATTACCACACAGACAATTTCCTCCACTTTGGATTATCACAGACAAATTTATGTATCCTTGCCCCATCTCAACTGTATTGTAATATTCTACTACAAGAATTGACCAAGGAATTGCCTGACTCCTGTCGCAATAACGATTGCAAACCTCAACACCATCTAATGTCCCCTCATCAGTGGCGCCACCTGTGTCTGCTGTGCACTACAATGCCCAACACTGTTTAACCATGCTTGCTAGCCAAGTGGTTTAGAGCGTCGCTACTTGCGGCGTAGGTCGAGGTGACGGCAGTTCAAACCCTGCCGCCAAGCGAGCTGGACCAAGGGTATGGTTCATTAAACTCCACGCTACAAAGTCCTGCAGAGCACCACTTTCGGTGGAGTCAATTGGGAAAACAGGATCACACTAGACAACTATGGAAGACTATCACACCAAACAAAAATTCTATCAACAGAAATCACATCAGTTTGATTTACCATCACCTCATAAGGCAAATAAAATACGCCAAATAGACTACGAGTATTATGTTATACAAAATCAGAGTATCAAAAAAAAAAAAAAAAAAAAAATCCTTCGACACTTAAAGATTGTCACAATGGACAAAATTTCCGTAGATTCTGAAAGTGTCACACATGGCAATTTTTTCGAGTGTCGCACCTGACAAAATTTCCTTTAATTCGGGAAGAGGAGTATCACACTTAAGAATTTAACTTTAAATCTGAAATAGTATCACACTGCGACATTTCTTTTAATTGTGAAAGAGTATCACAATGGCAGTGGCGGCGCCAGGGGGGGGGGGGGGGAAGTGGCCAGCCCCCCCATTAGTCCCCCGAACTGAAATGAGCAAATTGAAAATTTAAAACACTCATTGAAATAATTTTATTAAGTGGAATTTTTAATTGCCAGGGCTAAAGATTTGTCAGCCATCAGTGCTAGCCCTACCATTAACCCCCTCCCCTTCTGAAATGAGGATAATATATGTGTATTATCATATTACTATTAGCCCCCCCAAAAATTTGCTCAGCCCCCCCTTAGCCTCCCCAACTAAAAATTCCTGGCGCCGCCGCTGCACAATGGATCAATTGTTCTCAGACAGTTTGTATCACACTGGATAAATCCTCAAGTCGAACAAAGCAGGACACTCGACGAAATTTCCGGCTGCCCTCAGAAATAAAGAAATGATAATAATAAAATTTCATTCCTACTTTCTGATGTAACCGCCTTGGCACCAATGAAGGACGACCCCCCCCCCCCCCACACACACACACACTGCACCACAACGGTCAATTTATAGTTTCACTCAACCATTAAACTTCATATCTGGCTTATGTGCTCCTAGTGAGAAACGTTGTAATATGAACGATGGTGTACTTCATTTCCTGCGCAATTGCCTAGTTTGTAAGATATTAATTGTTAAAGTAATGCACTTAGGCCTACCTCTCCTCCAGAACGATCTGGGGGGAAATGTGGGAATAAATCGGGGTTTTTGGGTGGGGAGAACTTACACATGGAGTAATGACCGTTGCAAAACACGTCTACAATACAAATTAACACATAAAATAAATTTAAAAACACACAAATTTCACCTTCTATGTTGGGATTGGGGCGGTGAACTCTTGAGACAGACATGTTTGATGTCGTTATTTACCTACGCTTCCAACGAATAGCTACATTAGCAACGAATAGCTACATTATTCTCCTACTTTCACCCAACCAACGTTTTCCTTAGGTTCCTCATGTGTTTCTCCTAAAAATTGGGTTCTTGGGGTGGGCGATTATTACATCCAGTAACGACCGTTACCCCAATAACTCGGAATTGGTACAATATATCAACATACATAAGCGCGAGCGTATGTTTTGCCCACGCGTTACCAAATTCATTTATTTTTTCGCTACATTGGAGCGTTGTTCTGAGAGTAGCGTTGTCTCATCTCCAATTTACCGTATACGCTACTCGCTACATTGGATCACTGTTGTTAGAGTAGCGTTGCCTCATCCTTCCTCTTTTCCACTCCCTGTCCCCTCTGTCCCACTTCCACCCTCCCTACGCCCTATTCCTTACCCCTCTATCACCCCCTTTTCCCCTCCCTATGCCTTCCCTATCCTTCTACATCCCCTTCTCCCCTCCCTGGTCCCATACCCCCTCACTACATGCCCTACACCTTCCCTCCAGCCATCTTCCTCCATCCCAACGCGTACTTCCCCCCCCTAACTCCCCTCTTCTCTCCTTACTCCCCCTCCTCTGAAATAACCCTTCCTTTGAACAGACCCTCAGAAGCTAAAAAAGACAGGCTAGATGTCAATCCTGCTTTTGGTGCATCTGAGGTTTATCTCTGCTGGATAAAATCCCCTGGCGGCAGCCTAAATTGACCAAAAATTGGCGCGGGGGGGGGGGCACTGGGAGGAGAAGAGTGGCGTAAGGAAGTGGAATAGGAGTCGTGTGGAATGGGGGGAACTGGGGCAGAGAGGACAGGGAGTGGAGAAGAGGAAGATGAATTATTAGGGAGTGAGGAAAGGCGGCAGAGAATTGGGAAAGGTGTACTGAAACTATAAATTGACCGCCAGATCTAATGCATAGTTATGTTCGCCTCTGTGGCTCACCTTATGTCGAATTTGTCGTTCTGTTAAACTCTAAAGTCTAGAATTTAACAGAACGACAAATACAATCGTCTAGAGTCTAGACGATTGTATTTACCAAAGTGGCGCCAAGGGAAAGAAAATAATAAGGAAGTCGTCGGGAAATAAAAAAAAAGAAAACTTAAAATGTTTAAGAGAGAACAAAATCAGGGATAAAGATTTAGGGGTGACCATGGTAAATAGATATCAAAGTTGCACATAATCACGGTCCCGGATATTATAGGTTTAGAAATTTTGGGTGAGCATAAACGCAGTCAGTGACGATATATATTTGTTGCAGTTAGACATTTTTGTATTTAGTTATACAAACGTCTTATCTGCAATTGAAAACCACAATTTTCCAGAAAACTATTACCTGCCCCAACAGGGCAAAGGTGACGACTTCTGCCGCAGCTACTCAGCGCCCCCTGGCGTACGCTCCTCATCTCATTCTGTGTAGGAACACATTATCTTCGCCTACCCTAACGCAAATTTCTCATTTTTAATTAAAAAGATTATATATATATATATATGTGTATATATAGATATATATATATATATATATGTATATATGTATGTATATGTATATATGTATATATATGTATATATGTATATATATATATATATATATATATATATATATATGTGTGTGTGTGTGTGTGTGTGTGTGTGTGTGTGTGTGTGTGTGTGTGTGTGTGTGTGTGTAGTATTCAACTCTCAGGTGTATAAGCCGCACTTGTTTATGTACTTGAGAGCAATTTCCACCCGTGTATGTACTGTCTGTATATGTCTGCGCATGGGCCAGGACATGTTGACCAAATGACGACCTCACGTCACCCCCGACTTCAACAGGGTGACAATTCTTCATGTGGGTCATCCTGGGTTTATGATTCTTCGTTTGTACAAGTTGATGACAATAATCATAACCTTCATTCAACCTAACCTAACCTAACGTAACCTAATCTAACCTAACGTAACCTAACCTAACCTAACCTAATGTAACGTAACGTAATCTAACAAACCTAACCTAACGTAACGTAACCAAACTTAACCTAATGTAACAGCCTAACCTAATGTTTATTCCACTGTTGATATTCGGCGCACTGAGGTGACAGTTCTTTAGGTGGGATCTCATGGGGCGACGATTCTTCATGTGGGCGTTCTGGGGTGACAGTTCTTCATGTGACCTTATATACATACATATATATTTATATATATATATATATATATATATATATATATATATATATACATATATATATATACACATATATTTTTAATGATAATGGAGAAAGGAATGAGGAAATAGTAGGGGAATTTATCGCTGACGTTTCGATCTCACAGCGTCATTATCAAAGCTTTGGTAAAGACACTGTGAGGTCGAAGCGTCAGCGTTAAATTCTCCTACTGTTTCCACA
The DNA here is from genome assembly GCF_046742065.1 of Oratosquilla oratoria. Lineage (NCBI taxonomy): Eukaryota > Metazoa > Arthropoda > Malacostraca > Stomatopoda > Squillidae > Oratosquilla > Oratosquilla oratoria. The sequence goes on from NC_134798.1 coordinate 59,573,149, forward strand.
TTTTTTTCTCCACCATCATTCAAAATTCTGTCAATATTTTATTCATATATACATACATACATATATATATATATATATATATTCAAATACACACACATATAAACATATATAAACACACACACACACACACACACACACACACACACATATATATATATATATATATAGTATGTATATATATATGTGTATATATATATATGTATATATTTATATATATATATATATATATATATATATATATATATATGTACATATACAAATTTATGTATGTTGCATAACTCGTTACGTATGATAGCAAGACCAATACTATTGCTTACATCTATGTAGTTTCAATCACCATTCGCCCCGACATGGCTAGCCAAAACAATAAACAAAAGTTGTACGTGAGCTACTGTACTTCGCCAAAATGTTCTCATGCTTCAAGTTGTGCAGCAAGGAAAAAGAGGAACCAAGAGTCGCCAGAAGGCCTGAGGGCGAAGAGACCAAGAAGAGGAGCCTTCTTCAGGCGCTCAAGGAACGCTTCTGCAGAATAACCCAACGACGAGAGGAAGACGATGGAAGAAACAAGTCACCGTTAGAGAGTTTGTCCAGGAACTTCTTCGTTCGCACTGAAAAAGTTTCTGAAGGTCCTGTCACCGCTACACTGAGCAAGGAGCTTCTGGAAGGGCTTGAAGAAGCTTCCAGAGCTTTTGGACCAGAGTGCAACTGGAAAAAGGTTAAAGCCCTTGGAAGCGGCTTCTTCGGCACAGTGTATTTGTTTAAAAAAACGTCGAGACCAAGGAGGTGGTCGCCCGGAAAGTGATCGACGTCTACACAATCATCGATGCCATAAAAGAAGAAGTTCTCCAGAGTCAGTTGGAACACGCCAACGTCCTGACTCTCTTCTTCTGGAGACAGGAAGGACGCAGACACTCTCTCTTCCTGGAGTACGTCACTGGAGGAAGACTCGAAGACAAGATCAAAGACATCGCACAGGAAGAGTCTTTGGTCTACTTCGAGCAACTCAAGAAAGGAGTCGACTACCTCCACACCAAAGGAATCGCCCATCGGGACTTGAAGCCCGACAACCTTCTCCTTACCCAAGAAAACGTCCTCAAGATTGCGGACTTCGGAAGCGCAGACGTTTTTCTCTTCGAAGGCCAAGAGGTCCGGATGACTGGCATTGTCGGTTCTGTCCCCTACACAGCTCCCGAAATCTTTCAAGGACCCAGGTACCTCGGCCCTCCAGTCGACCTTTGGGCTTCCGGTCTCATTCTCTACAAGATGCTGACCCGTACGCTTCCCTGGGCACTGGCAGCGGCCTCAGACGAGGAGTACAGTCTATGGACAAGATGGAATGAAAGAGAGAAGAACTTCCCCAAGTGGGGGGAACTTCGTGAACCCTTGAAACTTCTTTTGGAGAATCTGCTTGCGCCTCGTCCACAAGATCGACTTTCAGGTTGGCGCGAATATAGACACGAATGAATTGCAAAAAATATTTCCAGAAAACATTAGGAATTCAAGATATCAATGAATATAGACGTAAATTATTTTGAAATCTCTCAAAATCATTATTGACCCAATATTACTGTAGTATCAAGTCGTTTCAAAGACTACCTTTCAGAAACATTACTGACTCAGAATAAAGGTAAATACGTACGGAAAAAAAAAAGATTTGAAAAAAATGTATTTCAAAAACATTACAGTTTGATGAAAGGAAAAAGGAAATTACAATCTTCGACATTTTTATCATTGTCGCCATCTTCTTTCATTTTCTTATTGCTATTTTAGCCCCTGGGCATTGAGGAGTATCCTCTCAGCTGAATAAAATTGTTTGAAAAAAGTCATAATTCCTCAAACACTATATCACGTCCCATTAAACCCGAGGTGGGATTAAACCGGTTATTACCGGTTCGTGCGAATCAGTTCTTGGAATTTCAGGAGCTCCGCGAACCGGTTATCGAAAATTGACCTATACAGGGTATACTACATCCTAAGTAATAACTGCATGCTACTGGCCTAGTGAGAGAACCTGGCATTAAATTTTTCGAAT
>NC_134798.1:59575680-59605680 GCF_046742065.1 Oratosquilla oratoria
GCTAATAAGGCAAAAATATCTAGACGCTGTAGAGGGGGTTGTGTGGGTGGGGGGTTCTCTCGATACGATTAGAATCACCTGGCGACAGCTAGACGAAACACTAAATCGTGAAACGTTTTGGAGACGTTCGAAGACCGGGACAACCAGGAGGGTTGAAACGTTTAGAACGTTTGAATGGCGGACACAGTGATTTTTTTTTTGGCACTCCATAATCACTCCTCCACCTCCTCCTCTTCCTTCTCCTCCATCTATGTACTCCATTCCTCTCCCATTTTCACTTAACCCTCCCCTCCATCTTTTCTACTCTCTCCATATTCCTCCATCAACTCGTTTCCTACCAGCCCACCTCCATCCTCCACTCCCACTTCCATCCTCCACCTCCACTCCCACTTCCATCCTCCACTCCCACTTCCATCCTCCACATCCACTCCCACTTCCATCCTCCACTCCCACTTCCATCCTCCACCTCCACTCCCACTTCCATCCTCCACCTCCACTCCCACTTCCATCCTCCACTCCCACTTCCATCCTCCACCTCCACTCCCACTTCCATCCTCCACCTCCAATCCCACTTCCATCCTCCACCTCCACTCCCACTTCCATCCTCCACTCCCATTTCCCTCCTCTACCTCCACTCCCACTTCCATCCTCCACTCCCATTTCCCTCCTCTACCTCCACTCCCACTTCCATCCTCCACTTCCACTCCCACTTCCATCCTCCACCACCACTCCCACATCCATCCTCCACTCCCCAAATTCCATCCTCCACCTCCAACTCCACTTCCTATCCTCCTACTCCACTCTCCATCCTCCACTCCCACTTTCCCATTCCTTCCACTCCCAACTTTCCATCCTCCACCTCCACTCCCACTTCCACCCTCCACTCCCACTTCCATCCTCCACTCCCACTTCCATCCTCCACTCCCACTTCCATCCTCCACCTCCACTCCCACTTCCATCCTCCACTCCCATTTCCCTCCTCTACCTCCACTCCCACTTCCACCCTCCACCTCCAACCTCATTTTTACGTTCCCTCCCGCCTCCCACCTCCACAGCCTCCATCTGGGTGGGCCTTGGCCGTCCTTCATCTCCATCGAGTGCCGTCAGCAAAACGTGATCAAATCAAGTAAGTTGGAAATTTACTTCTTCTCACGTTGATCCTATCCTCCTCCTCCTCCTCATCCTGTCCCTCATTCTCCTCCTCCTTTCCTTCATTATTCGCCTTCTCCTGCCCCTCCTCCTCATCCTGTCCTCATTCTCCTCCTCCTTTCCTTCATTCTCTTCCTCCTCCTACTCCTTTCCTTCATTCTCCACCTCCTCCTGCCCCTCCTCCTCATCCTGTCCTCATTCTCCTCCTCCTCCTTTCCTTCATTCTCTTCCTCCTCCTACTCCTTTCCTTCATTCTCCTCCGCCTCCTCATTCTCCTCCTCCTCCTTTTCTTTATTCTCCTCCTCCTACTCCTTTCCTCCATTCTCCACCTCCTCCTCCTCTTGTCCCTCTTTCTTCTCCTCCTCCTACACCTCGTCCCCTTTCCCCTTGTCCCTCTCTTCCTCCTCCTCCTGTTTCTCGTCCCCTCTACTCCTCTCCATCCTCCTCCTTTTCTTCATTCTCCGCCTCCTCCTGTTCCTCAGTCTTCTCCTCCTCCTGCATCTCGCCCTCTTTCACCTTCTCCCTCTCTCTTCTCTTCGTCCCCTCTACTCTCCATCCTTCTCCTCCTCTCCTTCCAATTCCTCTTTCCCTCCTCCTGTCACCCTCTCTTCTCATCCTGCTTCTGTCCTTCCCTCTCCACCTTCCAATTCCTCTTACTCTCCTCCTCCTGTTCCTCTCTCTTCTCCTTTTCTTCCTCCTCTCCATCCAATTCCTCTTCCCCTACAACTCTCCCAGTCCCTCTCCCTTCTCCTCCTGCCCCTCCCTCTCCTTTTCTTCTTCTTCCCTCTTGTTCTCCTCTCCTTCCAATTCCTCTTGCTTCTGTCCCTCTCTTCCTCCTCCCAATTCCTCTTCCTTCTGTCCCTCTCTCTTCTCCTCCCCTCTCTTCCTTTTCTTCCTCCTCCCAATTCCTCTTGCCCTCCTCTTCTTTCTGTCACTCTCTCTTCTCCTCCTCCTGTCCTTCCCTCTCTTCCTCCTGTCTCCCCCTCTCCTTCTTTTCTTCCTCCTCTCCATCCAACTCCTCTTCCCCTCCGACTCCTCCAGTCCCTCTCTCTTCTCCTTCCTCCCTCTTGTTCTCCTCTCCAATTCCTCTTCCTTCTGTCCCTCTCTCTTCTCCTCGTCCTCCTGTCCCTCCCTCTCTTCCTTTTCTTCCTCCCTCACCTTCCAATTCCTCTTCTCCTCCTCCTCCAGTTCCTGTCTCTTCTCCTTCACCTTCCTTCCTCCTCTCCTTCCAATTCCTCTTCCCCTCCTGTTCTTCTCTCTTCTTCTCCTGTCCCTGCCCCCTTTCTTCCTCATCTTCCCGTCCCTCTGTCTTCTCCTCTTGTCCTTTCCTCTCCTTTCAATTCCTCTTCAACTCCTCCTCCTGTCCCTCCCTCTCCTCTTTTTCGTCCTCCTCTCCATCCAATTCCTCCCCTCCCATTCCTTTATCTTCCTCTTCCCCCTGCTCCTCTTGTCCCTCTCTTTTCATCCTCCTTCCGATTCCTCTTTCTTCTCCTCTTCCTGTCCCTGTCTCTTCCTCTCTTTCCAATTCCTCTTCCCCTCTCTTTTCTCTTCCTCCCTACCATGATCATAAGTTCCTTCGACTTGATGGCCCTTCCTCCTCATCGTCCTCCTTTTCTGTCGTCCCGTGACCTTACTTGACCTTACCTCACGCCGTCGACTACTCTCACACTTCTGGCCGCCGTCAGGTGATTTAATTAGGGCAAGGAAACACACTGATCTGTTATCATCAATTTTATTCAAGATAAAGGAGACCTCGATATCACGCACGATAGTGACGTCATTGAAAGTAATGATGTAACACACGAGAATGATGTCACAGGGTATGATGACGCCACACGAGTGACGTCACAGGTGATGCTGACATCACAAAATGACGTCACACTCGTTCACACGTTAAGCGTCTGTCACGCTCTTCTTCGTCTCTATTCCGCTTCGGCTGCTGGACAGAGTCACTTGTGACATACACACACACACACACACACACACACACACACACACACACACACACACACACACACACACACACACACACACACGCCCCACCTTTCCCCTCTAGAGTTCTGTCTTGCTGACGGCCGACTGACTTCACTGTTTCTGTCCCCCTCCCCCTCCTCCTCCTCTTCCTCTTCCTCCTCCCTCCTCCATATTTTTCGCCCCTTTTGCTCCAGCCACATGTCGCTTCTGCTTGGTTCCTTCTCTTCCTCCCACTCTTTTTTTTTCTTTATATCTCTCTCCCTATGTGTGTGTGTGTGTAACAGGTAGGTAGGTAGATAGAGCATGCGATATATATATATGGAGAGAGAGAGGGAGAGATAGAGAGAGACGGAGAGATAGAGAGGGAGAGATAAGGACAGAGAGGGAGAGATAGAGAGAGAGGGAGAGATAGAGAGAGGGAGAGATAGAGAGGGAGGGAGAGATAGAGAGGGAGAGATAGAGAGGGAGAGAGATAGAGGGGGAGAGATAGAGAGAGATAGAGAGGGGGAGAGATAGGTAGAGAGATAGAGGGGGAGAGGGAGAGATAGATAGAGAGAGAGAGAGAGGGAGAGGTAGAGAGAGTGGGTGATAGAGGGAGAGGTAGAGAGAGAGGGAGAGATGGAGAGGGAGATATAGAGAGAAAGGGAGAGATAGAGAGAGAGGGAGAGATAGAGAGGGAGAGATAGAGATAGAGATAGAGAGAGAGGGAGAGATAGAGAGAGAGAGGGAGAGATAGAGATAGAGGGAGAGATAGAGATAGAGGGAGAGATAGAGAGAGAGGGAGAGATAGAGAGGGAGGGAGAGATAGAGAGACAGAGGAGAGAGAGAGATAGAGAGAGATGGGGAGGGAGAGAGAGAGAGGGGGAGGGAGGGAGGGAGAGAGAGAGAGGGGGAGAGAGAGGGGGGAAGGAGGGTGAGGGGATAAGAGGTTTATAGCCCCCCCCCCGTTGCCCTAGTCATCAATATCTATCGCGTGCGAATCTATTCTTGGATTCTCCTCAAGAACAAGAATCCGAGATTAGATTCATCGGTTTATCCTTTTCTTGTTTCTTTGCTTTTGTTTTGTTTTTTAAACTAAATTTTGGTTATTCATTCTTTGCTTTTATACATAGCCTATTTCGTTATCTCTACCACCGCTGCCATCTGCCCTCTATTTTCTTCCTTCTTCAATTTCTCCTCTTTCTCTCATTCATCTTTCTACTCATCCTTGTCTTCCTCCTACTCTTCCTTACCCTTATTTTTTCTCTCTCCCTCTTCTCTTCCTCCTCCTATCTCCTCCTCTTATTCATCTTCTTACTCATCCTTCTTCTTTCTACTACTTTTCCTTAGCCTTCTTCTTACTCCTCTCCCTCCTCCTTTTATTCATCTTCTTACTCATCCTTCTTCTTTCTACTACTTTTCCTTAGCCTTCTTTTTTCTCCTCCTCTCCTCTTCCTCCTCCTTTTATTCATCTTCCTACTCATTTTCCTTAGCCTTTTTCTTTCTCCTCTTCTTCCGTGTTGACTTGTTTGCTTCCTGGGGGGTCACGCTCGGCCCTTCGAGTTGGATCGTAAGGAGGTGGAGGAGGTTGCAGGCGGCCCTGGAACTTAGTGGTTTTAAGTATTTAGTGTGGGGGGTTGGGGGGGGGGTTGGAGTGGGGGGGGGGGAGAGGCGGGATTGTCCCGGGCCGTCCTGTCTCGTGTTTACGTGTTTACGAGCCTTTTACGAGGCGTTCCCTCGTTGCCTCACGATCTCAGTGAAACCAAGAAACTAAACAAATGTAAGTGTCTCAGCTTTGCGTCTCGTGTTTAAGGTTTTGTTGAATAAGAATGATAATTATTGATGTATAATTTTGAGAACTGAACTAGACGAACTCGAAGGCTGTAACGGGTTACATACGGAGAGACATTTTCGGGCGGTGTGACAGGATTTCTGTTGATTGTGATTATATTTCTGCGAGTAATCCTACAAAATATACACACGTATACATATGTATACTTATTTCCATGTGCTGACATGTTGTGTTGTTCGTTATCCTTTGGCATACGGCCTTGACTTGGACTGTCACGTTTCCTGCAACCAACTGTCTGCTCTTCCCATGTAATCCACCACTGCCAAGACCTCATGAGTAATGAATGGGAAAGATTCTATGCCTTAGAGCAGTGGTTCCCAACCTTTTTTTTTTAGTTTTACAATTATACGTACTAAGTTAACCTTAATCCTAATGCCGGGTACCGTAATGTTTTCTTGATTTTATTTTATTTTATTATATTTTCAATTTTTTTGTCAGCCCTTCATTACCCCCGAAAATTTGTTACCTATCCCCAGGGGGTAATTTACCCACAGGTTGGGAACCACTGCCTTTGAGGTATCAAGAAACATTTTTTTTTCCGTGAAGGAAATCTTTACATCCTCGGAAGGAACCGAATGTTTCCTTTGCTTCTGTGATCTGTGATACTCCTAATGAACAAAACTCCTTGTGGTCAGAACTCCCCCCAACCCCACCACCCACTCCATCTCGACTCGACTCGCATGAACTCCAATGTCAACATCGAAGGCGTCGGAGGAACGGCTCGTCAAACATCATTCGTTATTCGTGGACTCCCTTTTTGCTTATAAACCTGGTGGCCTTGGCCCTTGTGGGCTCCCTTGTACCTATTCTGGGAGCTCCTCGTCACAAGGGGAACTCTCCTTTGGTGTCTGAAACGCCAGTCGCCTCTCAGGAACCGCCCCTGGCGAGATGACCTCCGGATTCGGGCGAAGCCGTTCTGGAAGAAAGCTGGGAAGGAAAGCCTTCAGCTTGGCGTCTCTGTTTTTCCAGACAAGGATCGGCGAAGTTACGGAGCGAGGAGCCTTCACTCCAAATTTATTTAAAAAAAAAAAAAAAAAAAAAAAAATCATCATCATCATCATCAGGAAAAACGACAACAACTGAAGTCAGCCAGAAGTATTGTTCTGTGTTCAGATATTCTCGTCACTTGAAGTGCAAGGTGCTTTCCGAGGACGTACCTACGTGATCGAAGTCACAAGTACACGTTATCAGTGTGTACACGAAAGGTATGTATGTGTATATATGCTCAAACTCTACATTTACACAAGTCACATGTATATTTTTCGACGACACAATAAATGTTTTTGACGCAATAATACATTGACTCAGCGATATTGCTCTCCCTTCAATATTCTCTCTACAGTATATTGTCAATAATTTCTCTATTGATGTCGGCATTTTTAACTGTCTTCCTTATCAACCTTCATATCTGTTTCTTTTGTGTCCGATTATATATTGACAGATAAATGCTCGCTCACTCAAGGAATAACACACACACACACACAATTTATGCGCTTATAGTTATACAGATCGTTCTAGGACAAGTATGACGTCACTAATCGTATAGTCATTCTTGTCTTTCTAAATGACAACTTCCTCCTCCTCCTCCTCCATCAGAGTCGAGGGTCCATTTACCTCGGGAAACGACACACATAACACTGATGACGTAATGGCCCTCCGGATGGGAAGAAACGTTCTGAACGTTGCAGGCGGAACCGAGATCCCATTTTCTGTGAAGAGCCGCGTGACGTCACAGATAATATTTTCTTTGGAGAGCCGAGACTGATGTCAGAGGCGATGAGACCGTTCATCACTCCGATGACGATTTCGAGGCTCTTCGGTCGGGGTGGAATGGGCGTCATGATGACCATCATGGCGACGATGACGATGATGAAGATGTGTGTATATATATATATATATATATATATATATATATATTTATTAGAGATTGGGTGGAAGAAGAATAAGCGAAGATGAGCTGGAACTTTTTTTTGCTTATACGTTTCGACCGACTCGGTCTTCTTCAGTAAGCTGTCTACAAACAGTTGGACCACACATTCATACATCCGAGGATGGGAACAAGGACAGGTCACCCCGCTGGCTGTCTGGGGATTCCCTTTTCCGTATCATGCATACGTTTCCCAATTGTATTTATGATTAATTTACTTGTTGCCTTTGACAAACAAACAAAACCTTCCCTGTCATTGATATTTTCATAATAATTAATGTAGGCAGCTTCAACAGTCTTCCTCATGTCTCTCCTTAATCCCGGGTGTAAAACCTCGACTCCATCCCAGTGAGGCAAATGTCCAGATCGGTCTGCATGTTGGACGAGTGAATTAGACGTCCTGTTTGACCTCAAGTCTCGTTTGTGCTCAGCTATGCGTTTCTCGACGCCTCGACCTGACTCGCCGTAATACGAAGATGAGCAACTACTTCAAGAAATGGGATAGATGGTACTGAGGGCGTTTTGGGACAGTCCATTTATATTGGTCTTGACGATTTTTCCAATTTTGTCCCAAAACGCCCTCAGTACCATCTATCGCATTCCATGCAGTAATTGCTCATCTTCGTATTCCGGCGAGTCACTTGGCCCGATTAGGTTACCACCTAAGCCACAGGTCGAGGGTCACCAGGGCTCTTGCGGACTCCACTTAGATACTGCTCAGGCTAAAATTACGGGCGCCAAGAGGCAGAAATGAGAGGGAAAAAAGACACAAATTTGGCTGGTCGCCACGACCTTGCCCTTGGGACCAGGTACCCCCCGTCTACCTCGCCGTGACCTGTGGACGACTCTCTCCCTCTGGAGTAAGTTTGGGCCAAATCGGAGACATGACGATTTTTAGCCAAATGTGTGGGTTAACCCCTTTGGTAATTTTGGGGGTCATTTTGGTCACTTGACCCGATTGGGTCACCACCTGAGCCACAGGTCGAGGGTCACCAGGGCTCTTGCGGACTCCACTTAGATACTGCTCAGGCTAAAATTACGGGCGCCAAGAGGCAGAAATGAGAGGGGAAAAAGACACACAAATTTGGCTGGTCGCCACGACCTTGCCCTTGGGACCAGGTACCCCCCGTCTACCTCGCCGTGACCTGTGGACGACTCTCTCCCTCTGGAGTAAGTTTGGGCCAAATCGGAGACATGACGATTTTTAGCCAAATGTGTGGGTTAACCCCTTTGGTAATTTTGGGGGTCATTTTGGTCACTTGACCCGATTGGGTCACCACCTGAGCCACAGGTCGAGGGTCACCAGGGCTCTTGCGGACTCCACTTAGATACTGCTCAGGCTAAAATTACGGGCGACAAGAGGTAGAAATGAGAGGGGGAAAAGACACGCAAATTTGGCTGGTTGCCACGACCTTGCCCTTGGGACCAGGTTCCCCCCCGTCTACCTCGCCGTGACCTGTGGACGACTCTCTCCCTCTGGAGTAAGTTTGGGCCAAATCGGAGACATGACGATTTTTAGCCAAATGTGTGGGTTAACCCCTTTGGTAATTTTGGGGGTCATTTTGGTCACTTGACCCGATTGGGTCACCACCTCAGCCACAGGTCGAGGGTCACCAGGGCTCTTGCGGACTCCACTTAGATACTGCTCAGGCTAAAATTACGGGCGCCAAGAGGCAGAAATGAGAGGGGAAAAAAGACACACAAATTTGGCTAGTCGCCTCGCCGTGACCTATGGACGACTCTCTCCCTGTGGAGTAAGTTTGGGCCAAATCGGAGACATGACGATTTTAGCCAAATCTGTGGGTTAACCCCTTTGGTAATTTTGGGGGTCATTTTGGTCACTTGACCCGATTGGGTCACCACCTGAGCCACAGGTCGAGGGTCACCAGGGCTCTTGCGGACTCCACTTAGATACTGCTCAGGCTAAAATTACGGGCGCCAAGAGGCAGAAATGAGAGGGGAAAAAGACACACAAATTTGGCTGGTCGCCACGACCTTGCCCTTGGGACCAGGTACCCCCCGTCTACCTCGCCGTGACCTGTGGACGACTCTCTCCCTCTGGAGTAAGTTTGGGCCAAATCGGAGACATGACGATTTTTAGCCAAATCTGTGGGTCATTTTGGTCACTTGCCCCGATTGGATCACCACGGCAGCCATGGGTCGAGGGTAACCAGGGCTCTTGCGGACTCCACTTAGATACTGCTCAGACTAAAATTACGGGCGCCAAGAGGCAGAAATGAGAGGGGAAAAACACACAAATTTGGCTGGTCACCACGACCTTGCCCTTGGGACCAGGTGTCCCCCGTCTCCCTTGGCGTGACCTATGGACGACTCTCTCCCTGTGGAGTAAGTTTGGGCCAAATCGGAGACATGACGATTTTTAGCCAAATCTGTGGGTTAACCCCTTTGGTAATTTTGGGGGTCATTTTGGTCACTTGACCCGATTGGGTCACCACCTCAGCCACAGGTCGAGGGTCACCAGGGCTCTTGCGGACTCCACTTAGATACTGCTCAGGCTAAAATTACGGGCGCCAAGAGGCAGAAATGAGAGGGGAAAAAGACACACAAATTTGGCTGGTCGCCACGACCTTGCCCTTCGGACCAGGTACCCCCCGTCTACCTCGCCGTGGCCTGTGGACGACTCTCTCCCTCTGGAGTAAGTTTGGGCCAAATCGGAGACATGACGATTTTTAGCCCCTTTGGTAATTTTGGGGGTCATTTTGGTCATTTTGGTCACATGACGATTTTTAGCCAAATCTGTGGGTTAACCCCTTTGGTAATTTTGGGGGTCACTTTGGTCACTTCACCCGATTGGGTCACGACCTCAGCCAAAGGTCGAGGGTCCCCAGGGCTCTTGGCTGGTCGCCACGACCTTGCCCTTGGGACCAGGTACCCCCCCGTCTACCTCGCCGTGACCTGTGGACGACTCTCTCCCTCGAAATATATGGAATCTATTTATTTCATTTCTTCTTATCCAACACAGTGGGTTTTTGTTGAAAATTACTAATGTGTTACGTCATTACTTTGTAGATATATATATATATATATATATATATATATATATATGTATATATTGTGTGTGTGTGTGTGTATGTGTGTGTGTGTGTGTGTGTGTGTGTGTGTGTGTGTGTGTGTGTGTGTGTGTGTGTGTGTATGTTTGTGTATTTATATATTCGTTACCACACATACAGAAGTAATTAAGTCCTACTGGCTTTCATCATCTGCCTCCTCCTTTACGCCCTGTGCAGGCACTAATCCGAAGGCAAAGGTCAGGCGAAAGCAATTGCTCCATGTTCGGTATTCAGAGGGGCCACTCAGGCCCGACGCTCGGGAAGTCTAAAACATGGACGGGAGGAAGGGGCTGCTAGGGGGGAGGGAGGGAGTGGGTTTGAAAGGTGAGGGGGAGGGGAGATGCGAACTCGGGTGAGAGGAAGGAGAGTGGAATGGGTCCAGGCCACTGGAGAAGTCCATATCGACACGGGGAGGAAGGTTTTTGAAGTAACTGTTATGTAAATGTACACACATGCATACACATATGTAAGTTTGCAATTACGCACGTGTGTATATGGCCATATGCACACCTTTGAACATGCCCCCACCCAAATATATATATATATATATATATTATATATATATATATATATATATATATATATATATATATATATATATATATATATATATATATATATATATTAAAGATCACTATAACTCGCAACACTCTCTCACACACCCTTGTTAGTTTCTGCCTCTTGCCTTTTGTAACGAGCATCACCTTCCAGTTGTCTGCACTCTCTCTCTCTCTCTCAAAATTTGCGTTGTTCTGCCTTATCAAAATTCATCTACCAATATCTGCAATTCGCCCTCGTTGTTGCCACCCTCTTTGGTCCGGGCTCTCCCGGGACAAACTAAGACAAACGGTTCCATTTCCACGAATAACTGCGGGTGGTTGGTTGCCATCTACTGTCACAACAGGATCGAACTCCATTCCAGTGTAGTGCAGTGGCTGAAGTCTTTTAGGTAACCGTGGGCGACGCTGCATCGATGGGTCGTGGATACACGAAGTGAACGGAGTACTCGAGAATGAAGCCATCTGTGAATATGAAACAACTCTTGAGATATCACACTTCTATTGAGGTGAGAATTTTCTTTTTGATGTATTGAGCAATGAACTCGCGTGGTGACCACATAACAATGATAATAATAATAATAAGAGATATAGTAATAAAGATAATAGTAATGACGAGGGTAAGAGTAATATAAATAGTAATGGTAGTAGTAACTTACTATTGCCATTACCAATGGTAATAGTAATATTACCATTATCTAATGGTAATAGAATAGTAATGGTAGCAGTATTACTATTAGATAATAGTAATAGGGTAATAGTAGTGGTAATGGTATTAGTTACTATTAACATTACTAATGGTAATATCACCATTACTATTATTTATTGGTAACAATGGTAATGAAAAATATAGTATTGGTATTTCTATTAGGTAATGGTAATAGTTATTACATTTACTATTACTAGTAGTTAATGGTAATATAAATTATAGTAATGGTAGTATTAACATTACTATTATGTAATGGTAATGGAGTAATAGTATTAGTTACTATTACGTTATGGCTATGGTAATGGTAATACAGTTACTATTATGTAATGGTAACTGAAGGTGAAGTAGGTGAGGAGTAATGGGAGAATTTCTTTTTAATGCTTTAACGTTTCGACCCACAGGGTTTTGATCACAAAGCCAACAATGAAGTACAACATGAACATTTTATACACAGGGAAGTCAACTCTTGGGACGCCTAGGAGAACTTGTGGATTTTGCTAAATTTATAAACCTTCACTATTGTTAATGCTATTATTGCTGTTAGTATAAGCTGCTTCTATCGTCTTTCTCAATATTTTTGTTGGACCTTTATTGCAATTGTATCGTCCCAGTCTGGAAGGTGGTCATACTTAGAGAGTCAGTGGGTTTTTACACTTTTGTCGTGCTCGTATGACATTTTATTCAGTCCACGACCTGTTTCTCTAAACGATGATGGGCAGCTTTTGCATGGTATCTTCTATACAATACTCTTTTCGTTAGTCGACTTATTATTACTACGTGTGACCAAATGTCCTTTGTTTCCTGGTGTTCTAGCTATCCTAATGCCTGCTCTTAAGAGGAATTTGTCTAGGTGCAAATTAATATTGGAGTTTGGAACTGTTAAGATATTGGGCTTCATTGTTGCATTTATTGTTTCTTAGGAGACCTTTTAGACATTTTAGTTTGTTGAAGGTTTCTGTGATATGATTTAGTTAATCTTCCAAGAACTCTTCATTACATATTGGAAATGCTCTGAGGAAGAAGCCTATTACTATACCTGTTTTTGGTTCTATTATTGTGTCCCGAATAACATTAACAATAGAAGGTTTTATAATCTTAGCAAAAAGAAATTAAATACACAAATGTTACGAGTGTGGTAACAACCTCTCCTAGGCGTCCCAAGAGATGACCTGCCTGGTTCTAAAATGTCCATGTTGTATATAATTGTTAGTTTTGTGACCAAAGACCCTGTGGGTGGAAACGTTAAAGCACTAAAAAAATTCTCCCATTACTCCTCGTCTACTTCTTCCACCTTCAGTTATATTTTGTCATTGTATGGTTAATTCAATGATAATAGTAATGTTAATAGAAATAACGGTAATGATAATGGTAACTGTAACAGTAATGGTGCTTATAGTAATGATAAGACGCAGAGCGCGCGCGCGCACACACTACACACACACACACACACACACACTCTCCTCCCACATACACACATTTAGCTCTCATCTTCAAGCCTACATCTGTGCCATTCACCCCCACAATCCCGTACAGTGTTTGAGCCTTCGTGCAAACGTCACACGCATATCATAAGCACAGAGAGACGGACGGACAGACAGACAGATGGACGGAAGGACAGACAGACAGACAGACAGGGGCAGTCGAGAGAAAATTATTAAAGCTGCAGAGTCCCTTGCAACGGCAAGACAAACGAGAGAAAGAGAGGAGAGAGAGGAAGAGAGGAGGGAGAGAGAGAGGAAGAGAGGAGGGAGGGAGGAAGAGATGAAATCAGACAGAAGGAGGAAGAGGGGAGAGAAGGAAGGAACGAGTCTCTTTTTTTCTTCATGAAATCAAACTTCATAACGTCGGAAGAAGGAGAACCTGATTAGATGCTGAGAAAGGACTCTTGAGGACGACCAGCAGTAGGAGCAGGAGGAGGGGGAAGAGGAGGAGGAGGAGGAGAAAGAGGAGGAGGAGGAGGAGGAGGAGGAGGAGGAGGAGGAGGGGGAGGAGGAGGAGGGAGGAGGAGGAGGAGGAGGAAGGAAGAAGAGGAGGGAAAGGAAGAAGAGGAGGGAGGAGGAGGGAGGAGGAGGAGGAGGGAGGAGGAAGAAGAGGAGGAAGAAGGAAGAAGAGGAGGAGGAGGGAGGAGGAAAAGGAGGAGGAGAAAGAAGGAAGAAGAGAAGGAGAAAGAAGGAAGAAGAGGAGGAGAAAGAAGGAAGAGGAGGAGGAAGAAGGAAGAAAAGGAGGAGGAAGAAGGAAGAAGGAAGGAGGAGGAGGAGGAAGAAGGAAAAAGAGGAGGAGGAGGAGGAGGAGGAAGAAGAAGGAAAAAGAGGAGGAGGAAGAAGAAGGAAAAAGAGGAGGAGATGGGACCACATACACACATAACCGATTAAAATCGCCAAGTGACGGGGAAACTACAATTAAATGTACCACCTGGCAAAGAAGAGTCAGAGAGAAGGAGAGAGAAAGAGAAGAGAGAGGGGAGAGGAAGAGAGAGGGGAGAGGAGAGAGAGAGAGAGAGAGAGAGAGAGAGAGAGAGAGAGAGAGAGGGGAGAGGAGAGAGAGAGAGAGAGAGAGAGAGAGAGAGAGAGAGAGAGAGAGAGAGAGAGAGAGAGAGAGAGAGAGAGAGAGAGAGAGAGAGAGAGAGAGAGAGAGAGAGAGAGAGAGAGAGAGAGAGAGAGAGAGAGAGAGAGAGAGAGAGAGAGAGAGATTTTTCAAAGCACGGTATGTCTAGATATATCATGTTGGATGTTGGTGGATAAAGACGAATAATCTTTTGCGTCAGCGCGTGTGGCGATGGTAGAGCTTGATCGAGGTGGTTTTGGTGGTGGATCAGGACGATGGTGGATTTGCTGTTGGCGATGGATGAGATAATGCGGTAGTGTTTGGATGGGGTCGAGCATGTGTTGGTGGATGTCATGGTGGATGCTATGTTAGTGGATGTATTAATGGTGAACGTCTCCGAGGTGGGTGTATTGGCTTTTGGTGGATGACGTGAAGGTTTTGTAACAAGCGGTGGCCAAGTGGATTGCTGGGTTGCGTGGTAATGGTGGTGGATGCGGTGGTGGATGTGGTGGTGGATCCAGGGTGGGCCACCAACAATGGTGACGAATTTCGAATGGTGATGAGTATTAGTACAAATCTGGCACCAGCCTAGTACCAACCTAGCAGAAATCTAGCACCAGCCTAGTACCAACCTAGCACAAATCTAGCAACAGCCTAGTACCAACCTAGCACAAATCTAGCAACAGTCTAGTACCAACCTAGCACAAATCTAGCAACAGTCTAGTACTAACCTAGCACAAATCTAGCACCAGCCTGATACCATCCTAGTACAAATCTAGCTCCAGCCTAGTAACAACCTAGTACCTAGAACAAATATAGCACCAACCTAATACAAATCTAGCACCAACCTAGCACAAATCTAGCAACAGTCAAGTACTAACCTAGCAGAAATCTAGCACCAGCCTGATACCATCCTAGAACAAATCTAGCACCAGCCTAGTACCAACCTAGCACAAATCTGGGACGAGCCTGGTACCAACCTAGCACAAACCTTGCACCAGCCTAGTACCTAGAACAAATCTAGCATCAGCTTGATACCATTCTAGAACAAATCTAGCACCAGCCTAGTACTAAGCACAAATCTAGCACCAGTCTAGTACTAAACACCAATCTAGCACCAGCCTAGCACAAATCTAGCATCGGCATGATAGCAACCTAGAACAAATCTAGCTCCAGCCTAGCACTAAGCACAAATCTTGCACCAACCTAGCACAAATCTAGGACCAGCCTATTACCAACCTTGCACAAATCTAGTACCAGCCTAGTACCAACCTAGCACAAATCTAGCACCAGCCTATTACCAACATAGCACAAATCTAGCACCAGCATAGTACCAACCTAGCACAAATCTAGGACCAGCCTATTACCAACCTAGCACAAATCTAGCACCAGCCTAGTACCAACCTAGCACAAATCTAGGACCAGCCTATTACCAACATAGCACAAATCTAGCACCAGCCTAGTACTAAGCACAAATCTAGCACCAACCTAGTACTAAGCACAAATCTAGCATCAGCCTGATACCAACCTGGCACCACCAATTTCTGAGGTTCTCCGTGGACATAATCATGACCTCCAGCCACGGGGGAGCGGCCTGGGGGTGGCCCCGACTCCCTGGAAGAAGAGGAGTCTTCCCCCCCCCCCCGGCCTGGAACGCGAGTCCTTCCCCCCTCACTTGGAAACCCCAGAAGGCCGACAACGACCCTCGAGAGCAAAACGACTTCGGCTGTGGAGGTCGACATCAAAGGTTTCTCTGGACCTAAAGTTCCTCCTCGGCTCAAGTTGTCCTCGACAGTGTTGTCCTACTCCAGATTTTTCATCCGGGGAAACTTGTCCTCTGTCCGGATTTCTGTCCCCCTCACCCCTTACACCCCACCCAGCCCCGACGTCAGAATTTTTGTGTTCGAGTTCATCTCTGTATTTTCTGAGTCTTTGTCCCTGGAAAAGTGACTGTATCGTGTGGCTGGATACAGGCAGGGCTAGCCTGAGAGTAAGCAGCCTAAAGTCTGGCCTGCCTGAAGCGTGGCTGGCCTGAAATGTGGACAGCCTGAGGAGTAAACAGTCTGATTTGGGGACAACCTGAGAAGTAGACATACTGATTTGGGGACAGCCTGAGTTATGACCAGCTTAAGCCAGTCTGAGTTGTGGCTAGACGGAGTCATAACCCGCCCATAACGAGGACAACCCAAGGTGCGAACGGCCTGAAATATGGAAAGACTGAAGCGTGGGCTAGCCTGTCATATCCAGACTGAGATGTGACTAGCCTGGTAGTATTGTGGACAGTAGGATGTATTGTCAGTCTGAGATGGTGATGACAAGTTTTTCGTCAAGGACTTTGTAGGACTTTAGTTCCTGACGCCGTTGCTGCACCCCCTGAGTCTCAGGATGGCTCAGTGGGAACGCGCTCGCCTCCTTCGCTAAAGACCCGAGTTCAGATCCCTGGAGGCGGGACACGAAAATGACTGCCGGGGGGGGTACGGCTTCACACGCAGACATGTTTGCGCTCTATCGGGTTCGCCTGACGTCTTGTTCAGACAACACACACAAAAACAAAGCCAACCTAACCTTCCTATTACACGCGCGTTCCACAGCCACAATGAATCCTTCTGTAGGGAACTGGAATAATCTAACTAACTAGCTAAGTAACTAGGTTATCTTCCAATGGAATTAACCCTCACCTGTCATCTCTCGTTTAAACCAGTTAACCCAGTTCCAGCTCCTGGCCCAAGGTTTGCTCTCTTTCTCTCTCTCTCTCTCTCTTTTCTCTCTCTTTTACAGTCACTCTTTTTTCCTGGAGTCGACTCTGACCACGAGTTTCATCACAATTTTCGTTTCAGTTTTCTTTGTGCTTCACCACTACAGAACACTGTCTACATAATATTTCGCTCACGAGATTGATTGATCGCCGACCTTGAACGAACCATTTTGAAATTGGGGGCAGGAGCTGACGGCGGCGCCACCTGCTCTAAAGTCTTACAACCACCCCGAGGTTGCGACCTGGGCCACCTGACTTGAGTCTCACCATCTGCACCCAGGTTCCACCACCTGTTTCAAGGCCCATCTGGCCCAGGGCAGGTTGCACCATCTGCCCGGGATTCAATTCTTGTCCAAGTTTCATAATGTCACCATAAGGTTAAAATTTCACCACCTGCCCTAAGGTCCACCATCCTCTTCGAGCTTTACCACCTGTTCCAGTTGAAGCCATCTGAGTTAGTTTCTACGTTTTAAAACAACCTTTTGTTCCAGGTGGGACTTCTCCTTTCCTTTCTGGATGCCTCCAAGCTATTCTATTCATCCCAATGTCACCCCCACGGTATTGAAGGGGTTGATGCAGCTTCCACATACTCCGTCAAAAGTCCCGCAACTTGACCTCGCTTCTACCACTTCCCCTCCGCTCTTCTTCCCGCCTTTGCGCCTCCTCTCCCCTCCCCTCCACATCCATCACCCTCCTCCAGAATTCCTTTGGTTAACCTGGCCTGGAACTATCTTTATCCACCACCCGTCTTAGGGCAGCTACAGGTCCCACCACCTGATTTATGAAGTTGAGGTTTATGACATTCGTGCATAGGAAACACAGGTACCGAACTGTGAATGTTATGTGCGGACGGAGCCCTTGTTGTATTAGTACGATGTTTCGCTTGTTATTACAGCTTTCTCAAGTACATAGTCGTAATACACATGACTGAGATTAAATATGAACTTAGAGAACGCAGGGAGGGAGGTAGGGAGGCAGAGGAGGAGGTCACTGAATACTAGGAAAGGTTAAGGAAAAGGTGGACCAAATGTCTGGAAGCAGGAAAGGTTATGGATAAGATGGACCGATTGGCTGGGTGAAGGACATTAGCTCACAACCGAGGGACAAAAGGAAGAAGAAAAGGTGACCAATTGTTTACTGTAAGAAGCGAAACGTCGTACGAATACAAGAAGGGCTCCGTCCTGACTTTTGGTGTTTATTTCGATAGACTTGTCGGCAACTTCCACTTTAATACAATATGAATGTAATCGAGATGATGTATCTCTATCCACATTCAAATAAGATGGGTCAGAAGCATTCGTGCCACAAGTCCTGAGGTTTCCTCTACTTTTTCTTTCTTCTTTTCATGAAAGTGGCAGTTTGCCGACAAGATTGACAAGCTAAACACCATATGAGGACGGAGCCTTTATTTGTACGACGTTTCGCTTATTACAGCTTTTTCAAGTACAAGTTGAGATACAAATGCTTCAATCCCCCCCCCTTCTCTTCCTTCCCCCCCTCTCCCCGTTCCCTCCTTTCCCCTTATTTAATCTCAAGCATTTGTATCTCAACTTGTTCCTCTACTTACTTCATATTCAACCACATTCTCCATCTTAAGCCACCTGGCTAAGATTCTACCATCTGTCCCAATTGCACCAGCTGTCCTATTCTTGCCTTAGGTTTTAAGATGCATTCCAGGCCTCACCACCTGTCCCAGCCTCCATTACCACCTCCAGCTTCCACCATCTGTCTCCCAGTTGACACCACCTGCCTAAGATTCTACCATCTGTCCTTCCTGCACTGCATATCCCAGACTCACCTCCAGGTTCCAACAATCACCACAGGCTTCCACCACCTGTCCAGCTTCCATCGCTTACCTGTTTCCACCAGCTGAACCAGCTGTCCCAGCTTCCACCAGCTGTACGAGCTTCCACCAGCTGTCCCAGCTTCCAGCGGTTGTACCAGCTTCCACCAGCTGTCCCAGGTCCTGGTTGTACTCTAATCACAGAGAGGAAAGCAGAGATCGTCAAAGCAGATCGTGGCATCAAACGGGACTCCTCCCTCCTCTCCCTCGCTCTCCTCCTCCTCTTCCTCCATACCCTCCTTCGTCCTCCTCTTCACATGCCTCTGCCTCTGAGTCTGCCTCTCGGGTGCCTCCTATTGGGGCTCTTTCGCATCTTAGTTATCTTCATCCCTCCTCCTCCTCCTCCTCTTACTCCCTCTCCTTTTCTCTTCTCTTTCTTCCTACACCTTCTCCTGTTTCTCCTCCATTCGTTCTTCGCCTTTTCCTCCTCCACTTTTCTTTTCCTTTCATTTTCTATTTCTCCTTCTTCGCCTTTTCCTTCCCCACTTCACTTCTTCACTATCTACTTCCCATTCTTTATTTCTCTTTCTCCGCTATATCTTCCTTTTCATTTCCCCTCCCATTCTCTTTGTCTTCTTTCCACTTCTTTCGTTCTTTGTTTACGCCTTTTTTATACTTTTCCTCTTTTCCTCATTCCTCACCTTCTCTTCCTCTTCTTTCTACTGATTATCATTCAATCTCCATCCCTTTTCTTATTTCTATCCACCTCTGGTTCCATTTCAATTTTCTTCTGGTTTTTCTCCTCCTCTTTCCCCTCTCAGGTGACCATCTGTCTCCCTCTCGTTTCCGGCAATTTCTCTTTTTCTCTTTTCTCTTTCTCTCTCTTTCTGCCTCCGGCATTTCTCGTTTCTCTTTCTCCTTCCGTTTCCAGTCTTCTCTCTATCCACTTTGCCTGTACTCTTTTCCTCCTCGTCCTCTTCTTTGTCCTAGTTCTCTTCTCCTCGTTCTAGTCTTCGTTCTCTTGTTGTCTTCGTCACCCCTCTTCTCGACCTCATCCTTGTCCTCCTCCTTGCTTTGTCCTCGTATTTGTATTCTTCATTATCCTTTTCCTCCTTGCACTTGTTCTAGTTATTGTCCTCATCTTTCCTCGCTCTCGTCTTAGTCCTTGTCTTCAGTCTTGTCCTCGTCCTCGCCAATGCCGATCCACTCGTTGATTTCGATGTTCTCGCCGTCCTCGTCCTTGTCCTCGTTTTCGTCTTCGTCTTTGGCCTCGACCTCGCCCAAGCTCCTCCTCCACCTTCTCCTCCTCAACACCTCCCTTTCCCCCCTTCAGGGTCCTCTTGCTCCTCAGCGGAAGGTGCCAGTATTTCGGCTCAACAATTACGAGACCCTTGAGGAACAACTACCCTCTTCCTCTCCAGCCCTCCTCCTCCTCCTCCTCCACCCTAATAACACTACATATTCTTCCTCCTTTTCCTCCTCCTCCTCAGTGGTGCCACCACCACTGGCTCCTCTTTATCTTTTTTCTTCATGCTACTCTTAATACTTCCTTCTCTTTCTCCTCCTCTGCTTTATGAACACCACTGACTCCTAATCCTTTTCCTCCTCCTCTTCCTCCACCTCTGTCTCCTCCTCTTCCTCCTCCTCCCACTCTTATCCTTTTCCTCTGGCTTATATTCCTCTTCTCTTCCTCCACATTTCCTCCACCAATGCCTCCTACTCTTCCTCCTTTATCGCTTACTCTTCACCTCTCCCTTCCTCTGTCCTTCCCTTTTCCTTCATCTGAACATTACTACTTCCTTCTCCTTCACATTCATCTCTTCTATGGCCATCTCTGCCTTATTCGCCTCATGATGATGTTGTTGTAGTTTTCAATCTTATTTTCATCTTCATCATCATCATCATCATCATCTTTATCATGGTCATCTTCATCGTCGTCTTCATTATCACCATTATTGTTATCAATGTCATCGTCATGTTGGTATTTTTTAATGCGTGCCTGCTCGTGTGGTTCTGTGGTGTACATGTACCCCACAAGCATACCCCGACAGGTATGCGATCGGGACTTGGATGACACTAGGACCTGACACTGGTGGACAGGAAGGTCCCCCCCCCACACACTTCCAGGAAAGGGACCGCAATTAGGTCTGGTCTGGTCATAGCGTCGGGTCAGTCACCGCTTATATACCGCCTGCCTCTCAGACCAGGGAGTCCTCCTCTGTACTTGTAGCGCGTCACTAGACCTTCGCGGTCGGTCCCCCACTCCACCCCACCCACTCCACTTCGGGGACCACCCCACGTCCGTCCTTAGGCCGACGCACATATCTTAGCCAGAATAAAGAGCACAAACCAATCAGACTTTCATTCTCTCCCTCACCTAATCAAAGAAACATATCTGTATGTAACAGTTGTATGCTTGTGAGTGCTTGGTTGTCATTGTTGGTGTGTCTGAACGTGTTCTTGGAGATGTGCCTGCGCGTGTTTGCGAGTGCTTGAGTATGTCTGTTGGTGTTTTCGAGTGGGTGCTTGAGTGTTTGGATATGTGCTTGCGAGTCCCCGTTGGCATTGTAAAATTTGTGCTTGAGTGACTGGATGTGTATGTGTGTGTATGTGTGTGTATGTGATTCACCATGGTCTTGGATCACATGATCGACAGCTATTACCCTCCCTGATGAGAGCTCAGAGCTCATATATATGACCGATCTATGGGCAATGTTGTGACCTTAAACGCGCACACACACCCAACTCCCCGCCCACGAAAGTTGGAGTAACAACTCGCAGCGCAGCGATACTGAAATTATTTCAGCCCTGGGCGGGATTCGAACCCGGACTGCCGTAGTGGCGGCCGGGAACTCTACCACTGCGCCACGATTCTCGTGTGTGTGTGTGTGTGTGTGTGTGTGTGTGTGTGTGTGTGTGTGTGTGTGTGTGTGTATGTGCGTGCACGCTTGGGAGTGCCTGTAGTGAGTACAGTCCCGATCACCTCAGGTATGTCCCGGTAGGCAGTTTGTCTGTTCCCAGCATCGAGTACTTTACTGCAATGGTCCATGCGCACATATGTGGCGGATTGGTAAAGCACTGGCCTCACAAGCCAGAGAACCGGGGTTCGATTCCCCGGCCGGGCGGAGATAAGTTGGGTTTGTCTCCTTTCACGTGTAACCCCCGTTCACCTAGCAGTGAATAGGTACGGGATGTTTGTCAAGAAGTTATGACCTTGCTGTCCCGGTGTGTGGTGTGTGAGTGGTCTCAGACCTACCCAGAGATCGGCAAATAATGAGCTCTGAGCTCACTGCCGTAGGGTGGTGTCTGGCTGTCTCGACAGAGACTGCAGCAGATCCGAGGTGAATACAGATCTGCGTACATAAGGGCGTGTACGCGTGCGTGTGCAGGACTTTAATCACGGGCAAAGTTGCGCCGTGGGCGGGTGGGCGGGCGGGCTGGCTTCAAAGATGAAAAATTGTCTCAGCCAATCAAGAAATGGCTTCAGCCGGTCGGCCAGCACCGGAAGCTGGGAAGGGGGGGGGGAGGGGGGAAAGGTAAAATGCGACAGAGAGGGAGGGAAGAGAGGAAGGAGAGGGAGAGGGAAGGAAAAGGAGATGGAGAGGAAAAGCGAGAGGGAGAGGGAGGGGCGAGAGGAAGGAGGGAGGGGCGAGAGGAAGGAGGGAGGAGAGGGAAGGAGGGAGGAGAGGGAGGGTGGGGAGGAAAAGCAGGAAGGAAGGGGGGGAAAGGAGGGTGAGAGGGAGGTAGGAGATGAAGAGGGAGGGAGAAGGAGAAGGAGAAAGAGAGAAGGAGGGAAAAGATGGAGAGGGTGAGCGAGAGATAAGGAGAAGGGGTTGTAAAAGGAGGGAGAGGAAGAGGGAGGGAGGAGGAAGAGTGAGGGAAAAGTGAATAAAGAGAGGGAGTGGGAGGGAGAGGGGATATAGAGGGAGAGCGATAGGGAGAGTGAGGGAGAAGTGGGGAGAGAGAGAGAGAGAGAGAGAGCAGTAAGGCAACAGGAGGAAAGTCACATGGAAAGTGAGAGAGCAAAGGAGAGGAAGAGAAAGGCCATAAAGAAAACTGAGAGGAAGAGGAAGAGGAAAAGAAGAGGGGGAGGAGGAAAAGGAGGAAGAAGAGGTGGCGCAGTCGAGACAACAAAGAGGAGGAAGAGGAAGAAGAGAAAGAGGAATAAGAAGAGGAAGAAGGGGAATAAGAGGAGGAAGAAGGGGAATAAGAGGAGGAAGAAGGGGAATAAGAGGAGGAAGAAGAGGAATAAGAAGAGGAACAGGAGGAAGAGAAGCAACAACAAAGACACGAGGAGGAAGAGGAAGAAGAGAAAGAGGAATAAGAAGAGGAAGAAGGGGAATAGGAGGAGGAAGAAGGGGAATAAGAGGAGGAAGAAGAAGTGGAATAAGAAGAGGAAGAAGGGGAATAAGAAGAGGAAGAAGAGGAATAAGAAGAGGAAGAAGGGGAATAAGAAGAGGAAGAAGAGGAAGAAGAAAAGGAAGAAGAAGGAAAGAAGGAAAATCGACAATGACGGGAACAAAACCTTGTGAGATTTTTTGGCAAGAGCCAGAAGGTTCTTCTCCTCCGCGTGCCAAGGGAGGGGGGAGGGAGGGGGGGGTGTTTGTGACGGCCGAGGAAAGTGGTTCCGACGTCCAACGGGGTCAAGGCCAACGGTCGGCCGAGGAGCGAGGAGGAAGCAGACGGACGAGGAGGAGGAAGAGGAGGAGGAGGAGGACGCACGTTGTGGGACAGATTCGAAGGAAGCGCCGGCGACGGGGGAAATATGGCATGGGAGAGGAGGAGGGATGAGGAGGAGAGAGGGTGAGGAGGAGAGAGGATGAGGAGGAGGAGAGAGGATGATGATGATGAGGATGAGGAGAGAGGAGGAGAGAGGAGGAGGAGGAGGAGGAGGAGGAGGAGGAGGAGAGAGGAGGAGGAGAGAGGAGGAGGAGAGAGGAGGAGGAGGAGAGAGGAGGAGGACGGATGAGCCTAGGGGCGGGGGAGGGGAGAACACAGTAGGGGGTTGCTGGCTCTACTCTGGTGTGTGGTGGGGGGGAAGGGGAGGGAGAATGGGAGGGGAGGGAGGGAGATTGGGAGGGGAGGGGAGAGTGGGAGGGGAGGGAAGTGGGAGGGGGAGGGAGAGTGGGAGGGGGAGGGAGAGTGGGAGGGGAGGGGAGGGAGAGTGGGAGGGGGAGGGAGAGTGGGAGCGGGGAGGGAGAGTGGGAGGGTAGGGGAGGGAGAGTGGGAGGGTAGGGGAGGGAGAGTGGGAGGGTAGGGGAGGGAGAGTGGGAGGGGAGGGGAGGGAGAGTGGGAGGGTAGGGGAGGGAGAGTGGGAGGGTAGGGGAGGGAGAGTGGGAGGGTAGGGGAGGGAGATTGGGAGGGTAGGGGAGGGAGATTGGGAGGGTAGGGGAGGGAGATTGGGAGGGTAGGGGAGGGAGAGTGGGATGGGAGGGGAGAGTGGGAGGGGAGGGAGAGTGGGAGGGGAGGGAGAGAGGGAGGGGAGAGGAGAGTGGGAGGAGGGGAGAGTGGAAGGGGAGGGGAGAGTGAGAGAAGAGGGAGACTGGGAGGGGAAGGGAGAGTAGGAGGAGGAGGGAGAGTGGGAAGGGAAGGGAGAGTGGTAGGGGGTGGGGAGGGAGAGTGGGAGGGGGTGGGGACGGGAGAGCGAAGAGACACCGGGTTAAAGGGAGGAAAGAAAAAAGGAAAGGAAAGGGACGACCGAGGTGGCGGGGGACAGGAAGCAGCTGTGGCGACGCGACGGAAGGATTGGAGCGGATGCAGGGCGAAAAGGGAGAGGAGGCAGGAAGGGGAGGAAAAAAGAGGGGGAAGGAAGGGGAGAAAAAAGGAGGAGGAGGAGAAGGAAGGAAAATTGAGGAAACTAAAGGAGGAGGAGGAGGAGGAGGAAGAGGAGGTAGAGTAGTAGTAGGAGGAGGCACAGAAGCAGAGAGAAGAGGTGGAATAGGAGGCAGAGGAGGAGATGCAATAAGAGGCGGAGGCTGAGGAAGAGGTAGAGGAGGAAGAAGAAGAGGAAAAGGAGGATAAGGAAGAGGAAGGTGGAAAAAGAGGAGGAGGACGAGGAGGAAGATGTGGAAAAAGAAGTGGAACATGAGAAAGAGGAACAGGAAGAGAGGAAAGAGGAAGAAGAGGACGAAGAGGAGGAAGTGGAGGAGAAAGAGGAAGTGGAGGAGGAAGAGGAGGAGGAGGAGGAAGAGGACGTGGAAAAAGAGGAAGAGGATGGGGATGAGGAGGAGCAGAGAGAAGAGAAGGAAAAGGAGGAAGAGGAGAAGGTGGAAGAGGAAGTGGAGGAGGGGTAGAAGGATGAGGAAGAAGAGATGGAAGAAGAGGAAGGAGGAGGAGGAGGACGCCGAGGAGGAGGGGTAGGAGTAAAAGGAGATAGAAGAGGAGGAAGAGGTGGGAGAAGAGGAAAAGAAAGAGGAGGGGGAAAAGAAAGGGGAGGGGGAAAAGAAAGAGGAGGAGGAGGAGATGGAGGAGTTGGAGATGGAGGGGGAGAAGGTGGAAGAAGTGGAGGAAGAGGAGGAGGTGGAGGAAGAGGAGGAGGACGAGGAAGAAGAGTTGGATGAAGAATAGGAATAGGAGCTAGAGAAGGAAGAAGAGGAGGAGTAGGAGATAGAGGTGGAAGAAGAAGAGGAGGAGGAGGAGGAGGAAGAGGTTTCATGCAATAAGACTGGTTTGGTCTTGAGTGGCCTGTTTGTATCGCGTACAAAAAAAAGCCCAAAGGCTGAAAGGACCGAAAAAAGTTTCTCAAAAAAAAAAAAAGTGGGGGGGGGGGGGCGGCAAACTCCTTCTGGTGATACTTCGAGGGGGAGGAGGAGGGGGAATGAGGCAGAGGGGGAAGGGGAGGGAGGAGAGGGAGGGGGAACGAAGGCGAAGGGAGGAGAGGAGGGGAAGGGAGGAGGAGGGGGAGGGGGAGGGAGGAGGAGGGGGAGGGAGGAGGAGAGGGGAAGGGGAGGAGAGGGGAAGGGGAGGAGAGGGGGAGGGGAGGAGGAGAGGGGAAGGGGAGGAAGATGAGGGGGAAGGGGAGGAGGGGGAAGAGTAGGAGGAGGAGGAAGAGTAGGAGGAGGGGGAAGAGTAGGAGAAGGGGGAAGGGGAGTAGGAGGAGGGGGAAGAGTAGGAGAAGGGGGAAGGGGAGGAGGAGGGAGAGGGGGAGGAAGAGGAGGGGAAGGGGAGGAAAAGGGGGAAGAGTAGGAGAAGGGGGAAGAGTAGGAGGAGGGGGAAGAGTAGGAGGAGGGGGAAGAGTAGGAGGAGGGAGAGGGGGAGGAAGAGGAGGGGAAGGGGAGGAAGAGGGGGAAGAGTAGGAGGAGGGGAAGAGTAGGAGGAGGGGGAAGGGGAGTAGGAGGAGGGGGAAGAGTAGGAGAAGGGGGAAGGGGAGGAAGAGGAGGGGGAAGGGGAGGAAGAGGAGGGGGAAGGGGAGGAAGAGGAGGGGGAAGGTGGAGTTACTCCTTCCTTTGTGTTCCGCTCGCCAAAGTGAACACTTCGCATGAAAATTCGTCAGAAACAAATAACAGTTATTTGGTTTTTAGAATAATAACAACAACGATACTTCAATCACCAAAGATTGTGGGCTTGCGGCCCTGTGAGTGGTTTCAATGTTACAAATTAAAGAATAAAATAATTCTATCATTTCTTCGACGATTTTTAGTTTGGTTTTAATAAGTTTCTTAGAAAAAAGGCACGTTTCCTAAGCGTAAAGAAAAAAGAAAAAATGAAACTGATTACCGTCTGAATACAAAATACCGAAGAGTAGCGGGTGCAACAACGGTCAGTACCTTCCTGGCGGAGTCTTTGGCGATCTCGTTACACATACAGGAGGGAAACGAGGAGAGGGGTCCATTCTTCCCCGATAGTTTTCATACAAGTTGGTTCCTCTTGGCTTGAGAGAGTCTTGGGCAGACACTACCGACAGCTTCATGCTTGAGTAAGCCGGCCGACTTCGAAATCTTTGACGCCTTCGGCAGTTCGAGGTTCCTTAGATCCCCTCGAAGTCTCCGGCTCCTCCGGTTCCAGTCTTTCTTCTGCACCATTTCCTTCGTCATTCTTTCGCTGCACTTTCTCGCTTCACTTCCGAAATCTTCGACGCCTTCGGCAGTTCGAGGTTCCTTAGATCCCCTCGAAGAGTCTCCGGCTCCTCCGGTTCCAGTCGTTCTTCAGCACTATTTCCTTCGTCATTCTTTCGCTTCACTTTCCTTATGGTCTTTCCTGCGGAACTTCTTATCCTTAATCTTCCTTCTGCAATGTCTTTGGGTTCTCTTCTTCATTCTTATTCCTTTCTCCTCCTCAGTGTTGTTTAATTTTGATGATGATAATGGCAGGATATCTAAGACTTTTTTGTTCATATTCTCCCTTTCGAACTGATCCAAGGTGTCGTAGATGGAAAGACGTCTGAAGGGAGAGAGTTGGATCATAGTCTGAGGAAGAAAGGTGAATATACTAAGAGTCACATAACTTCTGTGGAGATGGATAGATAGATATTCATAATATATATGAATAAGTTCCCTTGTGGAACAGATGGTTCTCCCGTAGCGAGACAAAGCCTCGGTCGAGTTTTGTCCAAAGTTGAGGGCAGAGGCGTGCGTCGTCCCTCTGTCATTGTTTGTTGCGGTGAATGAAAAGACTTCTCGTCCAGAATGGTTCGTAGCTGTTTCTATAGTCTTCGTCCTTCTCCATTGAGAAGATTTTCCCTCGTCAAGGCGGACATTGGAAGGCCAGGGGCCAAGACGGTAGAGACCCGTGACTTCGTGTTTTTTCCTTTTATAAAAATATTCATGCGAATGCACACGAATACGCAGGCACGCACGCAGGGTGAGCACATGTGAGCACACACACACACACGCGCACACACACGCGCGCACACACACGCACACACGCACACACACGCGCACGAAAAAAAATACACATGGTAACAACTTTATGCTATTTTGCCAATACGCCCAGTAGATGACATCCAATTATCTCTTCTTTTTTTTCCAGTAGGTTCCAAAACATAGTCCTCCAAAGATTGAATTTTCTGTTAATTGCTGCGGAGTGCAATGGGCAATGAACACCGACGAAAACTCCATGTTCACTCTTCGTAAAACATCGTCTCTCTTCTTTAGGTTCTGTATCAGATTGCAACGTTGCACATATTCGACAGCAATTTGTCTACGATCTGTTCCATATTTTTCAGAGCGAAGAGAACGGGGAACACAGAGGCATTTCAGAGTAACAGCTGCAGCGAACGATATATGAACTAGGATGAGTTCCAATTAGGTATACTTTTGAGTTCAGATTGTTAACTGAGGGAGTGCTGTAGCCAAGTGGACATGCGCGCCAGCATCTGGAGGCGAGAGAAGCCAGAGCTAGGCGGTTCGAAATCCCCAAGAGTCAACGCGTGGCGTCAGTGTTGTGTTCTATACCGTCGCGGGAAACCAGCGCTTCTATCCTTGGGGACAATATCGTGCTGAAGAAATGGCGTCACAGAAGAGGTAAAAGTGAGATTTAAGGAGAGTAGTGGAAAAGAGGAACAGACGAATCCAAGGGCGATCGGCATTACTTTCTTTCAGTGCAGAATAGTCTCGAATTGTAAAGGAAAACATGCGTGACTCTAGTCTGTAGAGGTGTCCCTAAAAGTTCCTTACGTACTGATGACTTTTGGAGGTGTGACGTCAGTAAGGGCAAGCACCCTTGAATGCCCGCGCTCAAAAAAAAAAAAAAAAAAAAAAAAAAAATATTATACCTAACCACGTCGAAAGGCGAGTGAAGTGTTGGAAAAGAACTCGTTCATTAAGCCTAGTTTTTGTTGAAAGTAAATTCATTTGGAAAAACGAAGACAAATGAATTCAGCAGAGTCTTTGTTCGTTCATTTGAACACTGTGTCGCACTCTGGTGTCAACAAAGTCCAGGATCCACTTCAGACTTCTGTAAAAAAACACACACACGCACAAGTACTGCCACTCGGCTTTGCCCGGGGACTTATTGGACACTTCTGCATACATTGTCCCCGTCTGATTTTGCTTTGCCATGGGGTGCATGTGGACCTCCGTGCCAAGTTTTGTAAAGATCACTTCAAACGTAATTTCGTGCTAAAGCGCAAATGATTTTAATCAACTCAGATGTCACCTTCTCAGCACTGAAAAGAGATCCTATGGAAACCCAATAGGTCTTTGAGGCTCCTTGGATTATGGGAGTTGGGATCTACAGTCAATAACGTTTAGTAATTTGGGTGTCTGCT
Organism: Oratosquilla oratoria; assembly: GCF_046742065.1. Taxonomy (NCBI): domain Eukaryota; kingdom Metazoa; phylum Arthropoda; class Malacostraca; order Stomatopoda; family Squillidae; genus Oratosquilla; species Oratosquilla oratoria. The sequence continues at coordinate 59,604,188 of NC_134798.1, forward strand.
ACCCACATATCCCTGACCCCAGATTATGTGATCCCCAAATTTTGGTTTGCATAACGCGTTCCTCGACATCGCGGGAGTGAGGGAGGGAGATGGGGGGGGGGGACTATAACTTTTCCACTGGATCCTAAACACTGGCAACCCTTTCGTATGCATACCAGGTATTGGCTCTGCTTAGAAAACTAAAGGAGTAGATCGTATCAGAGAGATTCAAAATGTATTCTTCTTAAAGTAAATCTTGGATGGCGCCAGGCAATCTTGTTTAAGCGAATCTATCCCAGTAAGAATATTCACTGGATTTCAATACTGTGAGCGTGTGTACTAGTATGTTTGTATGTGTGTGTATGCGTAGTGCATATATGTGTATATGTACATGTGCATGTATATGCATATGCACACAAACACACACATACACACACAAACACACACATACAAAAAATATATGTGTGTGTGTGTGTGTGTGTGTGTGTGTACGTATATGGATATGCTGGGCAAAGTAGTCTGGCAAGGGGAGACTGCCCCCCCACCCCTCCAGGCCTCTATTCTTTGGATCCCAAGGCACACAATGGTCTTTGAGGAGAAACAATTTCTTTGCAACCAGGGATGACCTAAATGCTTCCAGAAAAGGCACAGGTTTGCGACCGTGACGAAATAAAAGAAAGAGAAAAAGAGAAAGAGAAAAAGAGATAGAGAGAGAGAGGGAAAGGGAGAGAGAGGGAAAGGGGGAGAGGGGGAAAGAGGGAGAGAGGGGGAGGGGAGAGAGGTGATAGAGAGAAGGGAGAGAGGGGAGGGAGAGAGAGGGGAGAGAGGGGGTAGAGAGGAAGGGAAAGAAAGAGAGAGAGAGGGAGGGACAAATAGGTAGTGTGGGGGCGTGTGTGTGTATGTGTGTGTGTGTGTGTGTGTGTGTGTGTGTGTGTGTGTGTGTGTGTGTGTGTGTGTGTGTGTGTGTGTGTGTGTGTGTGTGTGTGTGTGTGTGTGCGCGCGTGTGAAACCCCTCATGTAATCCAGCGCCTTACGAATTCAACAAACACCGCAGAAAAACCCAATTTGCCATTCCTCCAAGTAATCAGGCGACCTTTTTTCCAAATATAATGAAACGTATCATATCTTTAATGGGAATCTGAACATTCCCTCTCTCTCCACTTGAACGAAATCCTCGGGGAAATCCCCCCCGACAAAATTAAGTAAAACGAGAGATGGAATCCGGACCCTCGACTGGAATTCCATTAAGGTGGTAATGATGTTGATATTCCAGACGCGCCGTGGCTAAGTGCTCAACCGCTAAGTCGTCGTCTTCCTCCTCCTCCTCCTCCTCTTCTTCCTCCTCCTCCTCCTCCTCCTCCTCCTCCTCTTCTTCCTCCTCCTCCTCCTCCTCTTCTTCCTCCTCCTCCTCCTCCACTTCTTCCTCCTCCTCCTCCTCCTCCTCCTCCTCTTCTTCCTCCTCCTCCTCCTTCTGGGTTCTCCAATGACCTAATCCCTCCGTCTCCAAATTGGCC
>NC_134798.1:59608180-59633180 GCF_046742065.1 Oratosquilla oratoria
CGCACACATCCACGCGCGAACACATGCACGCCCACACACACACACACGCACACACAAGAACGAACACACGCAGGTACACACATACACGCACGTGCACAAAATAAAAGTTGCCTTACAGACATTACCCTCAACTTGCGAGACACAGACGAATTACGGGCGGCGCTCCTTCCACTCTGTCAGCGAAAGTTGTTAAGTCGGTCTGCATAAAACGAGATATGATGGCCGCACGAGTTGACACTGATGGGCTATGGAGACAGATGTCATTATCCCCCCCCCAAGGCACTGAATTGATCCTGTGATGGACTCGTTCAGTTTTTTGTTCTTTCCTGGGCTGCGTCGTGGAGAACGAAACGACCGAACTTGCAACGCTTCCTGTTGTTTCCTAACTTCATATCAACACTGAAGAAAATTGTCTTTATTCGAGAGTTAATTAGCTCAGGTTGTCGGTCTCCACCTCACCCCTGGAGCCCAGAAACCCCGGACTAGGAGCCAACGGCGATCACATGAACATTGAGTAACAGCGTCCCCATGTCGAAACTCACCACCTCCGGTTCTTGGTCTGCAGACTCTCCCGCAAGATGCCGTGGACCTCAGGTCCCTCCTACAGGACTTCCATGACCCTAGCTTAGGGAGCACTGAGGGAGGAGCCCTTTGAGCCTCTGGGAGGGAATTTCCGAATAAAATAGTTTGGTGATTGAGAACAAAATAATTGACTCCATCAAGCAAATACCCAAAGGATTTCTGATGTTTGTACGGCAGCCAGAAGATTCAATGCTACTTGCCACGCCCCCTACGTTCTCCAAGAGTAAGTCGAGATGGGTCAAACCAGTTGAATGCGTGAGGAATTCGTTTTAACTTAACAAAGTCTCCTAGGAATAACCAGAATAAAAAGGCTAATGGTAGCCAATGATCTCTACACTATTAATTAGGAACACAACAGGAAATGGGAACGGCCAATTAAGCAAAATCTCTTTGTGGTAGCCATGATAAAAGTAAACACACACACACACAGACACACACACATACATACACACACACACACAAACACAATGTGCACACACAAATATCTATAATGTTCTTGCATCAAACCAGAGATATTTTTCAACCCAGTTGAACAAAGGAGAAGGCAGGAGATAGGAATGTGTGGAGAATGACTGTGTAGATCATATTGTGATGCAAGGAAGGGAGGGATGGAGGATGGGGGTTGGGGGGTGCTTGTGTGTGAAAGATATTTTGACGCAGCCCGAAGGGATTTCTCCCCGTCTTCTCTTTTTCTTGCATGAGGGGACGGAGAGGCGGAGGGGTCGCCAATTAAGTGAAGTGGTCTTGCTGTGGATATAGTGTGTCTTGCTGCATTGCGTTTGGCCCAGGGCAGTTGCCGGATGCAGGGATGACCCGTCATCCATGAGGAGCTGAGATGGGAGGGGTGGAGGGGGGTGATGGAAGGGAGTGAAATGGGTGGGAATAGGTACGTGCCTCTGACTTGGCTACCTCCCTTATAAGGGGGAAAACCCTCGGCATATGTGTGGATATATATATGTATATATATATATATATATATATATATATGTGCAAATTATACCACTTGGAAAAAGAAACTAACGAAGCAGAGCGCTTTCGTATATTACATCTTGCATCGTATATTACTGAATATGTAATATACGAAAGCGCTCTGCTTCGTCAGTTTCTTTTTCCAGGTGGTCTACTTTGCATAAGTGAACACACGTACCCGTGTTCTTATTAGCATACATATATGTATATATATATATATATATATATATATATATATATATATATATATAATTATACATACATACACACACACACTATAGAAGAGATCTGAAGAAAAATAGCTTCCCACATAGAGTACTGGATACCTGGAATAATTTAGATAAAAGAAACAGTGTGTGCAAACACTATTCAATTTTTTAAGAAAAAAACTTGATGCCGAAGATACAAAGACGGGTTACCACGAGCATAGCTCCCTTCCCGTAAACACACACACACACACACACACACACACACACACACACACACACACACACACACACACACACACACACACACACACACACTGTGGCAGGACTTCCTGTGTGGGGGGAAACGCCTTGCGAGTCTCTCACCTTTCCTTCATTACAGTAAATATATCAGCGAAGCAAATAATTACATTTCGTTGATTAAAGAAGCACAGGTTTTATACGCAAGCGAAGAGAACGGGCCAGGAAAAAAGAACAGCGGACGGGGAAGGAGGAGAAGGAGTTAAACGAAGGAAGGAAGGAAGGAAGGAAGGAGGAAAGGGGGGAAGAGAACGTGAATGACACGTTTAATTATAGAAAAAGGTTATAAAAAAAAAAGAAGAAGAAGGTGAAGACCGTAAATGAGATGTCAAGCAAAGACGGTTCAATCCCTTTGGAGAAAGTGGAATTCTCCACATACTTTGCTGACCGGGGTTCAGAGCACCTCTTCCAAGCCGAGCGGGTTAGAGCGTCTCTACTTGCGGCGGAGGTCGGAATGACGTCATTTCGGAATTTGCCACCAGCGAGTTGGACCAAGGGCATGGTTCATCAAATCCCACGCTACAAAATCCTCTGTAAGGGGCACCGTACTAGCCTCCTGATAGAAGGGAGTTCGCGACGTTAGAGTGAATCTTAGACAGAACAAAGCTTACAGAGTCCGCCACTCGCTCAAAAGGACTTGGTCTATACTTAAACTCCTTTAGAAACACGTCTCTTTAAAGATGGTCACAATGAATGCTTTGAAGTGTGCAGTTTCATCCACACCCGTCCCGATCCTCCCTCTAGCTGAATAAAATCGCCTGGATTTTGGCAGAAAAAAATGAGTAAAGTCCTTCACAGGGATTGGAGTAGGAATCGTCCTTCAACCAAATCAATTTGTCGGGTTAATAAGGACAGAATTGACCCAGGATCCCATACGGCAAAGAGAATTAATTGGGACTGTGACATACCATTTCACCAAATTGTGTTTAGCAAAATATCCTTTCCCAAAGTTTTGCCAAATTAGTTTTCGCCAAATTATTTTTTGCCAAATTAGATGTCGCCAAATTAATTTTTGCCAAATTAAATTTCATCGAATTAATTTTTGCCAATTTAGATGTCACCAAATTAATTTTTGCCAAATTACATTTGGCCAACGTGCATCTCACTAAATTGTATTTTGTCAGCGTAGGTGTTGCCAGATTATTTCGCCAAACGTCTTAGTTTCCATTAGGTTACTTTAGCTCAAGTTAAATTAAATTATACCAGATAAGGTTATGTTAGGCAACAATATTATGGTGTATTAAGTTTACGTTAGGCTAGGTTAAGTTAGGCTATCTTAGGTTACGATACATTAGGCGACGTCACGTTAAGGTAAGTCACATTAGGTCAGGATTTATTATGCACTAGACTGACGACTTCAGCCCTCGTGGCAACCTTTACATATTCTATACTGGTCTCCGCCCGCCAGGCGATTCCATTCAGTCAAGAGAGACTGGGCGATCTCGATGGTGCTACACGAATGGTTGAATCTTTGTTCATTTATCTATTTATCTATCTCTATCAGTTATCTGTAATCATTATGGTTATCATGATCATCATTATCATTATTTATTATCATTATTATCACTATCATTATTATCATTATTATCTTTATTATTATTATCATTATCATTATTATTATCATCATTATTATTATTATTATTATCATTGCCTTTGCATCCGACCTTGTTATGGAGGGAAGGGTCTCCTGTCGAGCTTTACGTTTGATCATTCTCGTTAACTTGTTGTAACTTGACAAGAAGGGAGAGAGAGAGAAAGAGAAGAAGTGTTCATTTTCCTTGTGAAGGTGGGAGGGAAGAGGACAAGGAGGAAGACGAGTTTAATACAAGGACAGGGGAGCGACTGCGTTGAGGGCTATGGAAGGAAAGTGGAAACACGATATATAGGAGGAGAATGTTGAGGTGGAAGAGGGGGAGTGGGGAAAGGGAGGGAGGGGGGTGAGAGGGGAGGGGTAGGGAAAGAGGAGGGGGCGGGGGATGGGAGGGAGGGGGAGAGGGAAAGAGGAGGGGGCGGGGGATGGGAGGGAGGGGGAGAGGGGAGGGAGAGGGAAAGAGGAGGGGAGGTAGGAGGAGGGGCGGTGAGGTAGGAGGTGGGGCGGTGAGGTAAGAGGAGGGGGAGAGGAAGATAGGGGGAGAGGGAGGTATGGGGAGGGGGAGGGGAGGAGGAGGGAAGTGAAAGAGGAGGGGACGGGAAAGAGAAGGGACGGGGGAGGGAGGGGGAGAGGGGGCGGAGGGAGGGGAGGGGGAGAGGGGAGGGAAAGCGGGGCCGGGGAGGTAGGGGGAGGGTTAAGAGAAAGGGGAGGAGAAGAGAAAGGGGATGGGAAGAGGGGGGATTTAGGTGAGGGTGAGGAGCAGGTGTTGGGGAATCGTCCCGGTGGGATTGAGGGTGTTGTTGCCTCAGGCTGTGGCAAGATGGGTGGGCTAGGTTGGGGGGGGGGGGAACGCCCCTGGCTACTACTCTCTGGGTTGGCACGGTAAGCCTTTGGTAGGGAGAGATCCGGAGGCAATGTCTCCAACAAAGGGTTAATTAGGTCGAGTTCGGTTTGATTAGGTTAGGTTAAGTTAGGCGAGGCGAAGCGAAGAGTGGAGATGGAAAGAGATGGACAGACAGGGTTGATCAGAGGATGCAGAGATGATGTAGGTATTTGGAAATAATGTGTGAAGAAAAACTAGCTAAAATAAGTAAGAAAAAATACAAATAAATAAACAGAAGTGGGTGGAACTTGAGGGCAAGCTCAAGAATGAGGTGGATGGATGGGATGAAAAGAGGCGTTGGATGCAAGATGAATGTCTGTCGAGCAAGGAAGAAAGATTGCAAAGTATATGAATTAATGGAGAGTGGTTGTGATTAGATGATAAAGTTATGCGGGCCGAGGGGGGTTTCTTTTTACCTGCTCTATATTTCCCAAAGTGGATGAGGGGGAGGGGGAGGGGGAGGATCGCTATGTGGGGGTAAACCAGCTCCAGCTGTTGGGCTCTGCTGTGGAGGTGCTCTGTCTCGCTTCACTGCATTGCCTCCGACCCGAGTAGTGCGGCAGGGGAGGGGGGGCAAAGGTGACCCTAAATGCGTGAGGATTTAAGATGGGGGGGGGGGGGCGACGAATGTGTTTTTTGGAAGGGTGTCTGGTGGGCATAGGTGTATAGTTTGACTTGGTCACAGTCTGTAAGGACGGGGAGATGTCCTTTTTGGTGTAAGCATACATGTAGGTTTGGTTAGGTTCGGTTGGGCTTTGGTTAGGGTAGGTTAGGTTAACTAGCTGTTCCGGTGGGAATCCAGGGGGGTTATGGGCTCATCTAGTATAGAATTAACACCCACTACGTTATCAGTTAAGGTATTTCTAGATAATCAGCTTGGAAGCCCAGGCATTACGTGTCTAGGCAAACGTCTCTAATTGAAGCTACACTTCTTGTGTTGTAAAACTAGTGAATCCCACATTGGGGTAAGTTAATTATTTACAAGAGGACATGTAGACATCATACACTTCATGTATGTATTTCTATATGTATGTACGTATTTGCCGTGTGTGTAGATGTAATAAAGAATAGCATATTTCTGTTATCACTAATTACAGGGTCCACAATCAAATATGGCGTCGATGCTACGCCAACATCTTTAGAAATGCTTACTTGAAATATGGTAGCGATCTATTTTCATATTATATAGTAATACAATTGTCTACCAATGCAAACAATAGGAATCTCTAGACAAAGGAACAACGACGAGACTTACCTTTTGTAATAATTCTCAACATGTTTACTCAAGAAGTCTCTGCTCTCGGCTTGGAAACAAACAAATTGAAATTTCAAACTGCAAAATCGTTTTCTTCTTCGCTTTCTTGTTACCTGTCTTGCGGCGAGTTGGTTATTCCTCTCAGTATATGCATGATGCATGGAATACTGTGCATGCTTTATTCCTAAAGCTTTGTGGTAACGCAATCACCAAATGTCCTGACAGGAATTACCCACAATGCAACCTCTTTCCTGCTGCTGGTACTGACGTCATATTTCCGTCGTTTTCTTTTATGATAATTATATCTAAGAAAACGACATGGAAGTCTATAAATAAGCAGGCACTCTTGTAGATGAGCAATTAGCTACTGACACCATTTGATGTTCGTTTAAATATATGAGATGGTCACAAATGGTGGAAGATAGATTATATTCCGCTAGGGTTATTATAAAATACAATTACTGGGTGACATGTCTGGAAAATGTATTTGTAGGTATGCGTTCTCATCTCGTTTTCTATTTTCAAAGAGTATGTATGGAAGTGGAGTATGTGGGGATGAAATGGGTGGGAGTGGATTGATGCCTTTGTCTTTGGCTACCTCCCTTGTAAGGGGGAAAAAACCTTAGTATAGGTCTGTAACAAACAAACTGAGGGGTGACTTAACCATACCTATTTACACATTCATATGTGTGAAACAATGATAATCTTAATATAGTAAAGTAATATAGGATAACTCATGTAATATAAGATGCAGTACCTGTTGGTAATAATATGTGACACCTTAAAATGCTTCCTACTGCAGGAATCCAGTGAAACAACAAATAAATCTAAATCTGTTCTGACGATTTCAGCAGGTATACATTCCAGACTCTGTTGTCTAACGGTGAAAAGTAATACGTTGAATCCGCAAGTAAAACAAATAGGCGGCTTAAACTGACAACTTTAATAAGGATTACAAAGGATTACAAAGGCGGAACATGCCGACAGGAGACCTTTTGGTTCATATCAAGGTCGGATGCGAAAAAATTATAATGATAATTAAAACAAATAAATAAACAAACGAATAAACAAATAATATAATGTAAATAATAAGTTTATGTTTATGAAATTTTTAGGCGACGTGCATAACTGAGAGTACTGAAGCCACACTTGTAGTGGTGGAGAGGTTTTTGGTGGAGATAGGGAGCTTGTGTGGTGATTTTTATTTAGTGACTCGAGCGGCACTCGCTCGAAGCAAAAAAGCCCCATAAGAAGAAGAAGAAGAAGAAGAAGAAGAAAAACAGCGGCTCACCGCAACAGACAGGCCTCACCTAAACAAGGGTTTCTCACTTCCCACGACGTGGGAGTGGGATGATGAGTGAGTTAATCCTCTGTGATTGTCGTCGCCAAGCAATTTTATTCAGCTGAGGGGAACCTCCTGGTTCCAAGAAGGACTTGAGTCCTATGTTGGGCTAAAAAAAATATTAAATGCACTCTGGGCTATGCAATTAATTAGTCGATTTTGGACTAAAATTTTCTCTTTCCATGTTTCCTTGATTGGAAAGTTAATTTTCTAAGGGCTATTATTATTCTATTATTTTCTTTTCTTAATTTTTCATATTTGGATTTCCTATGGGCTTTTTTCTTTATATCTTTTCTATTTCCTTGGGAATCTTTTTTTGTTGTTTATCAATTTCTTCTTCTTTTTTTATTTTTTCATTTATTCATTCATTTTTCGTTTGTTCATTGTGGGCTTAATAGAATCCTTTTGTGGGCTTTATTCACTGCCTCCAGGAGATGACATCACTTCTTGTGCGATACCATGCCGGAGGTGTCCTCCACTGAGGAGCGACTGGGCTCGGCCTCCAGGACTCGAGGCGCCCTTCAGAGTCCTCAGTCGCCCTCGAGGAACACCTCCAGGAGCCCGTATCTTCCTGGAGGCAGGAGGAAGGAGCACTTTCTTCGGTCACCGAAGAAGAGACGTCGTCATCGTCCTCTTCTTCGGTGTCGTGTGCCCAACACGAATCGTCTCCTCTTTGGCAGAATATGCAGTTTTCTGCGAGGAGCGTTGCATATGGAGTCTGTTCCTTCCTTGGCTCTGGGGCTTCTACGAGCTCCTCTTCCATGGGCTCTTGGGTTCTTGTAATCCTTCTCCATGTAGTGGGCGTTGGGCTTCTGTTTCTCGCAGGAATTGGCCGGGGGGGAAGGCGTCTCCATAGCGGAACCCCCGGCCTCTCGACAGTCCTTCCGTCGAGTCCTTCGTGGCAGGAGCTCTTGGGCTGGAGTCTCCGCCAAGCCTGGGGTTCAGTCCTCTTCCAGGCTGTCCTCCAGCTGCTAAGGGCGCCGTCGATGATCATTCCCGTCACAACTCAGGCATTCCATGGTGTCGAGGCTCAGCAGGTGTGACTCCGCTTGTCGCATCTCGGATTGGCTGCCGATGCTGATGGTCAGTCGGTGGTCGGGCGAGTGGTACAAAAAAGGCGAAATTTCTTGGAGAGTGGAAGCATAAAACTCGGTAGTTCATAACTGACACGCACACACACGCAGGCACACACACGTTCATACACACAGGCACACACATACACGCATATGCAAGCACATTCACTTACACACACACATGCACACAAACACACACACACACACACACGTTCATACACACACACACACACATATACATATATATATATATATATATATATATATATATGCACACATATATATAACATTACTTTTCATTTATTGTTAGTTTTATTCTTAAAATAGTCAGAAAACACATTTTGGAAATATTTCCGTTGGTCACGTGACTTCCGTAGTGTGACGTGTCAATCCGTTTAGCAGAAGAATTTCCGTAGAATGGCGGCAATGCGGGTAACCTGCGGTGGTCAGAATAATAGGCGTGTCTCGGTGTTCGGAAGTAATGGGGAGAAGGGAAGGATTCCCCCCACCTAGGGGGAGGAGGGAAGGGGGGCTAGGAGAAGGAGACAGATACAAGTTATGAAAAAATAAGGAGATTTTAAAGTTCGTTGGGGTACCACTGTCGGCAGGAACTGTTGCCAGTTCCGTAGCGAAAGCTGCTTTTCTCTTCTTTACCCTTCCCTCCACTTCGTCTTCTGCCCCGTTCCCTCCTGTTGCAACCATTTTAATTCATAAGTACCCCGAACTTATGAATTTCTATTGTCTAGTCTCCTGTAAATGACTTCAACACTAAATTTAATCTCTTTGCATGCACTAACTGTTAGTGACTTTCGGCTGGCGGCTCCACTTGTGAACCACTGTGCTCCACTAGAGGTCCATGGACCACTGGCTGAGAACCGCTGATTTAGCGGGAATGCCGACATCGGGTCGCGTCCCCACATGTCTTCGTCAAGATATTATTGGTATCCTCTCTGGCTGTAGAAAATACCGCAGCGCACATTCCGAAAAACAAAAAGTATTGAACGCCGTCCTACGAACAGCTCATACCATTCTGACGCCAAACTTGTGAATGACAGGCCACACATGTTAAAGGTACACGACACCAGATAGGGCGACGTATGCACCATAACCTTTGTGTATTTCACTCGTGGATAACCGTGTTTTGTGTAAATCCAGAATACGTTTGTGATCACAGTCGCACGTCACAATTCCAGAGGCGATTCTGGACATCGTCACTTGTTCTGTTTGCTTCCGCCGTGGGTCGCCTTCGTCTCTCGAGTGTATCAACAATCTGTCTGCCGAATGGTTGGCTCTGCAAGCCAAGAAATAGAACAGGCAGATACGAATAAGAAAAAGAAAGGAAAAAAGCCAAACCTGGCAATGGAAATAGTAACAGAGTTGATAATGCCTGTACGTACAAATGGACGAAAGAGCACACCAGTATATATCTGATTCAAGTACAGTCACAACCGCTCTATCAGAACAAATCGTGATTGAAGATATTTGGCGTTTTATTCTATTTAAGGGTAGTTTTCTGCTGAATGAAACGGTCAGGCGTAACGAAAATGTTTAATAAGCACACATACACACACATATATATATATGTGTGTATATATATATATATATATATACATATATATATATATATATATATATATATATATATGTGTGTGTGTGTGGGTGTGTGTGTGTGTGTGTGTGTGTGTGTGTGTGTGTGTGTGTGTGTGTGTGTGTGTGTGTGTGTGTGTGTGTGTGTGTACTTATTTGTAGTATACTGTACAGGAAAGGAGCAACGCTCGCTAGGTCCCGTCTCCAATTCTCTATTTTTTCTTTACCATACCTAGACTCAAATTCATGTACAGGTCCAATTTAATCTATATCCTTGATTGCCAATTATCATATTTATATTTGAACTCATGTATTGTTTGATCTTGGGCTTTATCACTTCTTAAGCTATTCCAAGTATTTATGCGTCTATATGGAAAACTGTATTTCCTTTAGAAATGTGATCCTTCTTACTTTGCTTTCATGACCTCTTAAAACCATCCCATCTTTAATCTGGAGATCTCTTCTGTCAATACAATCTATCCCCTTTAGTGACCTGATACTGTAATCATGTCACCTCTTTTTCTTCGATCTTTCAAAGTTGGTAGACCCACTGCTTTTGGTCTCTCCTCATATGGTTTATCTGCCTGCCAGGCTGGGAACAGGCTTGGTTGCTGCCCTTTATATTCTCTCGATTTTGATTGTGTGTGTGTGTGTGTGTGTGTGTGTGTGTGTGTGTGTGTGTGTGTGTGTGTGTGCGCGTGTGTGTTTACCTAGTTGTATTTACCTAGCTGTATCTTACGGGAAGGGGAGCTACGCTCGTGGTGTCCCACCTTTGTATTTCGCAGTGTCTAGTTTGCTCTTAAATTCGTGTATGGTTTTTGCACACACTATTTTTTCGTCCAGTTTGTTCCAAGTGTGTGTGTGTGTGTGTGTGTGTGTGTGTGTGTGTGTGTGTGTGTGTGTGTGTGTGTGTGTGTGTGTGTGTGTGTGTGTGTGTGCAAGTGAGCGCTTTTGCAGGTTATGGTTGAAAATCAGGTTCCTATTATAAAAAAAAAAATCCCACAAAAAATCTTATCTTCGCCCGTCCATTGTGGGAAAGAACCCGAGGCAACTTGGGGTAACTTTGGGTAATCTTCTGGTAATTGGCCTCCGGTATTTGGACCGCAGCGCAGAAACTCATGGGCTTTGGCCAACTCTCAGAAACTTCTCTCAAGTCAGATCGCGAGGCCCCTCGCCTTCAATAGGGGACATCGGGAGAGAAGAAGAGGAGGAAGAAAAAGGAGAAGAAGAGGAGGAAGAGGAAGGAGGAGACGGAAAGGAAGGATGAAGAAGGGGAGGAAGAGGAAGAGGGAGAAGAAGAAAAAGAAGAGGAAGAAGAGGAAGGCGAAGAAGAAAAAGAAGAGGAAGGAGGAGACGGAGAGGAAGGATGAAGAAGGGGAGGAAGAGGAAGAGGGAGAAGAAGAAAAAGAAGAGGAAGAAGAGGAAGGCGAAGAAGAAAAAGAAAAGGAAAAAGAAGACGGAGAGGAAGGATGAAGAAGGGGAGGAAGAGGAAGAAGGAGAAGAAAAAAAGAAGAGGAAGAAGAAGACGGAGAGGGAGGATGAAGAAGAGAAGAGGAGAAGGAGGATATGCAGAAGAAAAGTTAAGATAAGTGTGTGTGTGAGAGAGAGAGAGAGAGAGAGAGAGAGAGAGAGGAGGGAGAACCTTAGTAGAAGGAGAGAAGAGAGTCGTGGAGCGAGGAGGAGCCAGGCGTTACCAAAGTAAGGGCATCACGTCTGCAACATGTTTCCAATATGTTTGGATACATTTATGTGGCAGGTGTGCACAGCCATATGTCGGGATTGCTTCCAACCTGTTGTTGGCAGCAAAACCCAAGCACTGAGTGCCTGAGTGCCAAGTATATATATGTGTGTGTATATTTATATATATATATATATATATATATATATATATATATATATATATATATATATATATATATATATATATATATATATATATATGTGTGTGTGTGTGTATTATATATATATGTATATATATAAATATATATATATATAGATATATATATAAATATACATATATATGTATGTGTGTGTATTATATATATATATACAGTATATATGTATATATATATATATATGTGTGTGTGTGTGTGTGTGTGTGTGTGTGTGTGTGTGTGTGTGTGTGTATTAATATATATATATGTATATATTATACATATATACACACACACACATATGTATATATATATATATATATATATATGTATAACATGATGATATAGTTTAACGTCACAAATTTTCCCTTACAGAGGACTTTGTAGCGTGGAATTTAATGAACCATAATGCCCTTGGTTCAACTTCGCCGGTGGCAGGGTTCGACGACTTCAGTGGAGCGTCCTATTCAGCTGCGCTCCGTACTCACCTGTTCCACGCCTTACGTCCATTCCATCCAGGGCGACGACGACGCTGGCCAGTCGAGCCCGAACCGGTTGGTGACGGCGGCAGCATTGTGGACTGTCGGAGGCGGTGCCCCACAGAAAAAAAAAAAAAAAAAAAAATGAAAATATATACATACATAAAAGTAAATAAATACACAAGCAAATAAATAGAAATTAAAATAAAAAAGGAAGAAAGAAAGAAGAGGTAGAAGAGCAAATGGACACGTGGAGGTATTAAAGATAATTACCCACGGAAGAAATGCACAGAAATTCTGTTACTTCAGATATGAACGCGTGACCTGCAGCTTACACTCTTCTGTATCACATTTGTACCTTTTCCCACTCCCTCGTCCCCTCTTCCCCTCTTCCCTCATCCCCCTTCCCCCCTCTCCCATCCTTTTCCCTCTATACTCCTCCCTTTTCCTCTTCCCCCCCTTTCCCAATCCTCTCCTAGTCTAGCCTAATCTAACCTAAACTAACCTATAGGCTAATCTAACCTAACCTAACCAAGCCTTGTCTAATTCTACCTAACCTAGCTTTGCCTAATCTAACCTAATCTAGCCTATCACATTCTAAGCCAGGCCTAACTTAATTTGGCCTAGCCTAATCTAACCTAATCCTAATTTGATATAGCCTAGCCTAATCTAACCAAACCAATCCTAACCTAAAGCTTAGCCTAATCTAACCTAATCTAATCCTAATCTGATATAGATTAGCCTAATCTAACCTAAACAATCCTAACCTGATATAGCCTAGCCTAATCTAACCTAATCTAATCCTAATCTGATATAGATTAGCCTAATCTAACCTAACCAATCCTAACCTGATATAGCCTAGCCTAATCTAACCTAACCTAGCCTAATCTAACCTAACCTAGCCTAATGTAATGTAACCGTACCTAGCCTAACCTGTCCTGGCCTAGCCTAGTTGATGAGATGACGTGGGGGAAAGTGGAAAGAGGCGGGATGGGGAGACAAGATTATGGGTTGGTAGAATGAGGGTGGCGGGTTTGGTGGTGGTGGGGGGTGGGATGGAGGGATATGACGGGCGGGGGGAGGGGAGCAAATTGGATCTGACATCACACTCACTGCTCCCGTCATTGGGTGTCACCCTCCCCCCTCCCCCCTCCCCCCAGGTCTCCCCTGGGACGGAAAGAGGGGAGCGGATGGAGGGGACGACGACAGTGACAAGTTCAATTGGGGGTTGAGTTCTCTCTAAGGTGAATAAAATTGTTTGTCCTTATTCAGACCCAAGTCCTTAAGTTGCCCTCCTCCCTCCCCACCCTTAAAAAAAGGGAAAAAATCCTTTAGTCCTTAGCCATCCAATGACAAGATACGATGCCCTCAGGAGGATATTTCATTCAAAGGATTACAAAGGAGGAGCATGCCGACAGGAGACCTTTTGGTCCGTAACTTGGTCGGGTGCGAAAAAATTATAATAATGATAATTAATTAAATGAATAAATAGATAAATAAAATTTTAGTAATATGAATAATGAAAAATAAAAAATAAACGTCAGGTGTCTCTGTGTGTGGTTCCATTTAGTTATGTTTTTTTTGTTTGTGTGTGTGTGTGTGTGTGTGTGTGTGTGTGTGTGTGTGTGTGTGTGTGTGTGTGTGTGTGTGTGTGTGTGTGTGTGTGTGTGTGTGTGTGTGTGTGTGTGTGCTTTATGTGTTTGTGTGTGTGTGCGCGCATTTGGGTGTAGTTGTTTTATTCATATGTTTATTCATTCATTCATTTCTAATTTACTTGCATTATTTTCATTTTCATTATTTTTATCATTATCATCCTACTATTACCATCATTATCATTAATAATTTTCTATTTATCTATTTCTTTCCAAGTCCACACGGCCTCAGTTCCAGTAATTGCCTCGTCCCCATCGTCGCCGCAAAGATGGGCATTTGTGGTCTCAGAGGCACATTACATCCTTACCACAAAGTTAAACAGCCTTTAGCGGAGCCACCGACCGACCCCCAATTTCTCAGAATGTAGCGTCCGGCTTCTCGTCAACTTAACGCCCAAGGTCGTTCGTTCACTTTAGAGATTTGCCTTGCCACATGGACACGAGTAACGGACCCTTTCACACTAGGCAACTAGTGACCGTCACTAGTTGCCTAGTGTGAAAGTCTCGGGCAACTGCAAGCAACCAGTGACTGTCACCGAGTTGTGGAATCCTTTCTCACCAATTCATTAGTCGAGAGAATGGCATCAATGGAGGAGGTGCTTCTTCTGTTGGCTTTGCTGGTCAAGAAAAAGAGACGCTCTCGGTGACGGCAACTGCCAGTGACGGTCACGTGTTACCGGAGCGGGCAACAGCCATAGCCTGTTGCGCAACCGGGCAACCGCAGTGACGTAGTGTGAAAGGCTCAGTTTAAAATAATGGTAGGGAACTAGTGACCGTCACTAGTTGCCTAGTGTGATAGGGGCCTGACGGCCATCAACCCAGCCCCCCTCTCCCCCCACGATCTGCTGTGGGGGGGAGGGGAGGGAGGGAGAGGGTGGGGGCTGGGTTTTAGGGGACGGACTCCTCTTCTTCTTGGAGTTCCTCATCCTCCTTCCCTCCACCTCTCCTCATCTTTCCTCCTTTTCCCCATTTCCCCTCCTTCTGTTCCTCTTCCCCTTCCCTTCCTCCTATTCTCTTTCTCCTCCTCCTCCTCCT
Source organism: Oratosquilla oratoria (assembly GCF_046742065.1). Classification (NCBI taxonomy): domain Eukaryota; kingdom Metazoa; phylum Arthropoda; class Malacostraca; order Stomatopoda; family Squillidae; genus Oratosquilla; species Oratosquilla oratoria. Next base: position 59,623,009 of record NC_134798.1, read on the forward strand.
CGATTTCTCTCTTCCCTTTCGTTGATCTCTACCTCTTCCCTCTCTTCTTCCCCATCCCTCCCTGCCTATCTCCGTCCATCCCTTTCCCTATCCTCTTCGTCATCCCTTTTCTCCTCTCCTTCCCTCCCAACTCTTCCTCCCCATCTGCTCTAATATGCCTCTCCAGCTCTCTTTTTGGTCCGTCCTATTATTGTTTCCTCCATTACTCCCTTCTACTCCATTCTTTGCTCCCTATCCCTTCCGTCCTCCCTACCCCTCTCACACTCTTTCCTTTCAACTCCCCTACTGTTTCCTTTCTCTATTCCCTACCCCTCCCACCTTGCCTTCTCTCTTCCCTATCCCCCTCCCGACTTGCCTTCTCTCTTCCCTATCCCCCTCCCGACTTGCCTTCTCTCTTCCCTATCCCCCTCCTGCCTTGCCTTCTATCTTCCCTATCCCCCTCCCGCCTTGCCTTCTCTCTTCCTTACCCCTCCCGCCTTTCCTCCTCTCTTTCCTACCCCTTCCGACTTGCCTTCTCTCTTCCCTATCCCCCTAACGCCTTGCCTCCCCTCTTCCCTATCCCCCTCCCGACTTGCCTTCTCTCTTCCTTACCCCTCCCGCCTTTCCTCCTCTCTTTCCTACCCCTTCCGACTTGCCTTCCATTCCTTTTTCGTTCAGTACCCCCTTACTCTTTCCCCTTCCCTCATTTCTTGCCCCTCTGCCTTCATCCCTTCACCTGGTCTGCCCAGTGGCTTTGTAGCTTTTGTTTTGGTTGACGCCGAACGATCATGTTCGGCGTCACCCCTTTCACCCGGGTGACATTGCATCTTTGGATCATTCCTATTTGCCCCTGAATATTTTATTCAGCCGAGCGAAAGACCCTGGACTGAAAGGGATGGATCAGGTCAATAATCTGGGAACAGAATACTTTGTTTGCATGTTCATATGTGAGCGATCTGATGTGAAAACGAGACTTTCCTCTCGAGACTTGGCATAATTCCTCTTGAGATTTGGCAACGCTGTGATTGTTTATGTCCCAGTAAATCGCTTTACAAAGGAAGAGGTGGGCTCAGCTCAGGGATCTGGATGCAGAATCGTTTGTTTCGTGCATAGATTTGAACGATCTGGTGTGAGAACAAAACGCCCCCTTTGGAATCTGGCGTAACGCCTATTGAGATCTGGCAACACTGTGATTGTTTATATCGCAATAAAACGGGTTCAAAGGAGGAGGTGCCTAACGCTGCCATTTCACATGTGATGTAAACAAACGCTGTTGACCTATTTCCACCAAATGTCTAGCTTTCTCCTCCTCAACTTGGCTGTGCCTCAAGCTGAGGGCGGTGAGGTGTCTACGCCGAGAGGCGCTGAGTAGCCGCGGCCGTTGCCGTCACCTTTGCCCTATGATGATCTTCGGGGGCTGTTGGGGCAGGTCGGTTAGGGTCACTGGGGAATTGGAGAAGAGCGCGGGATTCGAACCCAGGACTAAGCGAATGTGAGGCCAGTACGCTTCCGAAGTTCCTGAAACGCCCAATGGCAGTTTTCACCCTCAGACACCGATGGTTTGAGGTACAAAAACGTTATGTGGTGTTACCTCGGGGTAACCCCCTCCCCCAAAAAAAAGAAAAAAAGACAAAAGAAAAGGCAGAGTGGTTGAACATGACTAAATCATATATGAAAAAAAAAGTTATCTTCTTTAGCTCTTAGGTGTCTAAGGTATCAGTTGACCATATGTATCTCGGAGAACGACCTAGAAAAGAATAGAATGTATGAAAGAAAAGAATATATACATACATATACCAAAGGCTTTCTTCCCCCTTATAAGGGATGAAGCCCAAAATAACAAAGGCATAAAACCCACTCCCACCCATTCCATCCCTATTATACTCCACTCCCTTCCACCCTCTCCCTTCCCTCTTATCCTGGCACCTCATGGATGAATATATGTATATAAATATAAAAAAGAATATATAAAGTAAAATACAATGGTCGGCCAGCTCGTCACCCATCATCAAGTCCACATTGGGGTCAGAATGAAAACGCAGAGTTTCAATTATTTCAATGTATTTATTAATGGATGTCTAGTTACATGTATATCTATCAATTACGAAAGGACATAGGGACTATTCTAGTTCAGCGGCTGTGGCAAGAGAGGAGTGATGCTATATAACAAACAATATTGGCACTTATGACTACCGTACACAAGGAACAAATTTGATTGGCAACCTGACACATACTGTACGTGCGTATTTACATATATATATATTATACTTATATATATGTATATGATTACACGTATGCATACAAATATATGCCCTTACATGCCCGCAACATATGATTTATATAAAAAACATGTGTCTGGGGCAGGTATATACAGACATAGTTTCATGTGTTACTCCCAGCCACTCGTGCAAACACTCTTTCAGAGACAAAGACGCGTGTATGTGCAACTCCACGGATATTATGGATAAAATTCATTTATGGACACTTGCCTTGGAGTGTAGAGTCGACGAGGTTGCCAAAAAATCAATTATGGTGGAAACAATAGATTGGACATATACTTAGCTGTCATAGATTTTATTTCGACATCATTTCTCTATATTATATGTATTCATACAACGACTACGTTGTTTACAAACTATTGCAAATGGAATCGAACAAGAAACCAAAAGAGAGAGATGGGGATGAGATGTATAAAGCAGGAGGAAGGTAATGTATCATACAACAGGCTGGGTCAACGCCATAATCTATTGCAATCTCAGCTACGCGTCATATGTGTTGACAGGAAGAAGAAAAAAAGAGGATCACGAAGTACATTGTTGTATCATACAATGTATACAATAGATCTTGGATGCCTGATCCGATCTAATTGCTGAAAGCAGGTGAGAGAGCACGATTATTTTTGGGGCCGGACGCGGGAGCAAAATTAGTTGCCGGAACATAAAAAGACCCGGCGCTTGGAGGACGCGCACCCCGGAGTGGCCGAGTTATCGAGGTGCCGGGTTATCGGGGAGCCGAGTTATCGAGGTACCGGGTTATCGGCGGTGTCGTGTCCTCTTTCTAACGTTCCGGGGAAGGAAATCGCAAGTTCTGGAATCGGTGGCTATAGACCCATCCAAGATCAACTGTGTCGATGTACAATGAGTTGATGGGGATAGATGAAAAGTCTATGGGAGGAATGACGAAGAATTATTAGAAATTTCAAAATACTGTTAATGTTCGAGTCCTGCCTACTCCTTTGTGACGAACCTTGGCTCAGGCAGATTAACAATGTTCCCCCCCCCTGTGTCGCACTTTACCAATGAACGATTGTGACCTACTTAATTTTGCGATATTACGCATACAATATTTACATAAACACATACATACTATATATATATTTATGTATGTGTGTGTATGTATATGTATGTATATTATACACACACACACATACATATGTATATATATATTATATATATATGTGTGTGTGTGTGTGTGTATGTATATGCAACTATATTACATACACACACATATATATACATACATATATATATATATATAACTACATGTGTGTGTGTGTGTCTGTGCCTGTACATACATATGCAATATATATATATATGTTATACATATACACATACATGTCAGTATATACCAGTTATATCGATAAAAGGTATTGTATATATCAACGTATAAGGATATACAAGCATATATATGCACATGAGCATACATGCATGTATTCACGTATACATACGCACCTACATGTATTCAAAACACATATATACACATGCATATATTAAAATACATATACATACACATATATACACCCGTACATGTGCGCGCGCGCACCACACACCAATACGCACACACACACATACACGCGCGTGCGTTCACACATGCATACATATGCCCATATGTGCGCGCTCACACATACAAACACCCACACATGCTCATACCACATGCATACATACACCCATATGCGCGCGCATGCACACACATATGTATATGTATACACACACACACATATATATGTGTATATATATATACATATATATATTTAGATACTGGTATATGTATGATGCACACACATGCATAGTATACCATATTCTTATACATATGTACATATACATACATACATACACGTTCAAATATATGCATATGAAGAGCATAACGAGATCCTAGCTGGGTGTCTCGTTTAACAAGGTTATGCTTCTCCATTAACGCACACACACTCACGAGAGGCAAACATACACACACACAAACACACACACGCTTAAAAGCGACAGAGTTCTCACGACCAAATGAATTGGGTAAACTGCTTCACCCTTTGCCATTTCCTGTTCTTGTCCTCGGTCATCCTAGGTCAACATAAGGTGATTCACCCCCCCCCCTCTCCCCCAAACGCTATCACGGGGTTCACAAATGAGTCCCAGCGCACAAATTCTTTTTTGCTCCCCCCCACCCCCACTCCGGGAAAGAAATGAAGAGAGGGTCACTTTATGATGGAAACCACCAGCGACTGAAATCGGACCGTGTGACGAGGTCTCCGAGTCGATACGGAGTCGAATAGTCTTCAGACCGTCTTCGGTCCCCTGAGAGGACTTCACATGAATCGAACCCTCTTCCTCTCAAGGATCACTTCCGCAAAAGGGACAGCTGCACATGTGAATTCGCGCGCACATATACACACACACGCGCGCGCGCGGACACGCATAGAAACATATACAGACTAACGCATGCTCAAAGAAACACACAGACACAGAGGAATGTGCTCACACACACATACATACATACACGCACACACATACATAAACATGTATAGACACACACACACACACATATATATATATATGCATTTAAAATTTGTATTTCGTTGTCCAACCACTAATTAATATGCCAAACGCTCCTATGGCCGTTATTCGTTACTGAAACTGGGATGTCTGCCAGAGAGAGCAGTAACGAAGCCGTTGATTGGTTTGGCGTCACTTCTTCCGCTCCTCGCTGGTTCCATTGCCGGACTATGCCGTCGCGCGCACCTCAGGTCGCGCCCTAAGTCAGGTCGCGTCTCTACGAATTACTTGTTTACTTATGGCAGTACCTGTTTGTGTTGTGGAAAGTTACCCGTAAGTGTAGTTTACTTCGTAGATATTCGAATGCACTGAGTAGAAGACCTGTCACACTTAAGGGGACAGAAAGGAGCTGCATTATGAACTTCTGTTTTTTGTGTATTTTTTTTTTTTTTTTTTTTTTTTGCGGTTTGGTTGAATTGCAAAGTTGTAAACCCTCAAGTTAGTGTACAGAAGTTTCGAAAACAGTGAATCTATTTTTCACGCTGTTTTCGAACGTGATTATTTAGAAAAAATCTGGATTAATGCTGTTTTAATGTATGTACATGACGTGCGTATAATAGGTATCTAAAAGGTGATTATCGCTGAAAAATGTTACGGGAGATGAGCTTTATGAACGTGCGAGAAGAGATATGGACAACAACTGTGGGATAAAAAGTGAAGGTCTTTATCACGAGGACACCAATTCCTCGTCTGACGATGAGCAGCGTTCCCCCCAAGGAACACTTTCTCGGTTGCAGCTGCAGTCTGGAACGTCCGTCTAGCGGCCCAGTGATTCCCAACCTTTACTGGCTTCAGGGACCCTTGCTAAGCCTTCCAGAAGTCCCCTGCACCCTTATCAGAAAATCTAAATTCTAGTTTGTCAGTACTTTGTTGATTCAATATCAGTGTAACAAAATTTTGTCCCTGGATAATATGAAAATACTCATCTTTACACCGATGCTGCTTTAATGAACAAAAATGGATGACAGAGAGGGTCGGTGATACGAGAATTATTTTTGCCCTCAATTTTGGCGGCACCCTCAGTTGATCTCGCGGCACTCTTTGGCGCCGCGGCACACACGTGCAGTTTAAACTGACAGTTACAACTGTTCAGTTTCAACTGACAGTTATAACTGAACAGTTGTAACTGTCAGTTTAAACTGCACGTGTTTGGCCGGCCTTTTGTGCCGCGGCACACCGATTGGGAACCACGGGTCTAAACCTTTCACCTAGAGTTACTTTGCCGCTACCCTTACCACCCTCAGCTATTTCCAGTATCCGCCACCTCCCGCTTGTCCAGGTTGCCTATCGGGGTTGCAGGTTTCGCGGCACCTGTGAAGAGGAGGAGAAGGTCCTACCTTCGAAGTCAAAGGTCCAACGACGTCAGTCTCTTCTTTTTTTATATATCTCGCCGCGAGTTCGCAAAAACGTCGTACGACAAGCAAGACGAAATACTATCGGTTCAAAGTCCTTGGTGTCAAAGAATCTTGTTCATGTGGTGAATGGAAGCATATCGGTAATAAAAACATGTGCGTATATGCATATTGATGTAGGTATTTATGCATGTATATACATACATATACATATATGAGTCTAGGCGAATTTACCGACAACAATTCGTCGACACGCTTAACTTATCGATATACACAATTCATCGTAAAACAAAAAAACAATCATAGTAAATCTCCGTGAAAGTGCCAAAGCAATAAATCACCGCATTAACTTGGATTGCAGAGTAGGTGGAGGTAAGCAGTTAAGACTATAGTAGTACACTTAGTAGCCGCTAATCAAGTATGAAACTCCCAAAACACTAAGTCACGGAATTAGGTTGAGTTGCCAAGCGGTGATATTATGTTTTCTTACTTCTGTTAGAAATGTAAAGTATTCAGTATACAAACATTTTCGCTGGTTTGCCCATCATGTCTTTTTAGTTTATATAACCTGAAAACAACAACAACAAATTTCGCTTGAAGGATGGCATAGGACATTTGAGACATAGGTTGCTGGACACCTGTCTAATATAACGAAGTTTTTCAACTGCATGAAGAAAGAACAAAATACTAATGATGTCAAACTCGACATATACTTTGTACCTCATCTCGATCACAAAGAATGAAATATCATGACTGTTCTGACCGGATTAAAAAAACATTATAGAAATATATCATTCATATAGCAACGTTGTTGATTATTTACAGGCAATAGCCCATAACCTAGCTTTCTGATTTCAAGAACAATTTGTAGTTTTAAGTTTTATTAGTCCTGTTTGTAAAGAATTTAAACGTGTTCATTATGTACTATTCTTAATAATACTACGAAAGTAAATTCTACCTTGTTTTTGTAATATCCTAAATAAAAGTTATGGAAGTAATTATTTTCGATGAATTGTGTATATCGATAAATTGAGCTTGTCGATGAAATGTTGTCGGTAAATTCGCCGGATCCCTATATACATATGTTTGTGTGTGTGTATATATAAACATACACACGCACAACTAAAACACCAAACTTTGCACAAATGTTCTAAAGTTGCTACGAAAACAGTACGAGTTGGATGATCACTCGCTCGGTCAATCCGTACATTGTTCTGGCTCTCTCTTGCAGAAGAAGACCCCCGTGAAACCGGCAACGGCCACAAGTTTAGCCCACGAATTACTTTTTGAAGAAGAATGGGCATGGGGCAATGTAGGGAAAGGTGTTCCACGTCTTCTGGGTGCTGGTTTTCCTCGTGGCCAATTGCTGTCTGTTGATGGTGTTTTAGCTCATTCCAGCTAATAACTCACGGATGAATGGCAGTGAGAAGTGGACATAGAAAATGCCTCCAGGAAATCATGGCCAAGACAATTAGTTAGAATAATCAATTGTGAAAAGAAAGATACATGTGAAAAGACATTCAAGGTGATAGCAGGCATGTTTACAATGGGTTCGGTTCTAGTTTTAACCCAATGGCTCTCATGTGGAATTCGGAAATAGAATGAAAACGGGAAGATTGTATCCTACGAAAAGAGAGGACACTTCAGATAGACCAAAACTCATACAGATTTTAAGGTGAGAGTACAAATCACTTCTAATCGCAACAACTAATATGGTGTAATTCAACACACACACACATACACGAGTGCACACACGCACACACACACACACACAAAGATAGAGAGGTAAATCGTTTTTGAATATGGAGCTGAGTGAGGCTGTTTTTACCAGTTATAACTTGATCTGACCGGCTCACAATGAAACCTCAAATTTAAAGCTGACGTTTGTTACGAATGGATCGATAAAAAAAGGTTCCAAGAAGCCTTGGCAGGAGTTTCAGCTGAGGCTACAAGAACTGCGTCCACATATTTCTTCTCGAATGGAGTCGGACAAATCCGCACTTTTGAGGGACTTGTTTTCATGCGACATGACGTCACCATAGAATTCTTCGGGAAGAAGGAAGCTTCTGCCGAGCGCCCAAAGGGAGCTTCTGAAAGACGATCTCGTCTTTCAGAAGGGCAAAAAGGGGCTCAGTCCGCCGAGTCGGGGTCGTATTGACGAGTTTTAACTTTTATGTCTTGGACTGGAACTCTATGGAAGCGCTCAAGTGGAGCCTTTGAAGCAAAAGAGCAAAGTCTGGTGCTTAAGTCCGTTTCTGTGGTGATAGGGTCTCGCTTCAAAATTGCCATGATATACATGCATATACATATACGTCAATAATATACATACACATTATATATATATATATATATATATATATATATATATGTGTGTGTGTGTGTGTGTGTGTGTGTGTGTGTGTGTGTGTGTATTGTGTGTTTATCGTGTACATTTAAAATGTCTTTGCAAATAATGCAAATACACCTATACATAGTCAAGTAATTACGCTCAGCTATGTCACTCTAAGTTTACGATAAGGGATTTCCGCGAAATCAGGCTCATGTCAGGCGATGAACGCTTCTTGGGCGAGTGGACCATATATGGCACAAGGACAAACGCTGCCACAATTTGAGGATCTGTATGGAGGAGGAAGAGGAGGAGGAGGAGGAGAAAGAAGAGCAGGAGGAAGAGGAAGAGGGAAGGAAGCGGGTGGAGAGGGAGGAGGAGGGGGAGAAAGAGGAGGAAGGGGAGAAAGAGGAGGAGGAGGAGAAAGAAGAGCAGGAGGAAGAGGAAGAGGGAAGGAGGCGGGTGGAATGGGAGGAAGAGGGGGAGAAAGAGGAGGAGCAGTGGGAGCGGGAAAGAGAGGAGAACGGGAAATATGAGGAAGAGGAGGAGCAAGAAGAGAGGGGAGGAGAAATTGAAGGATTTGGATTGGAACAGTATGTGGAGAAGGAAGTAAATGTGGATTTGGAGGTGGAGTCAGGGTTCGGTGGAGGGGACGATTGAAGGTCACACTCCTCACGGAAGATGGGATGGGTGGGTAACTGGAAGGTAACCATATAAGGTATTAAAGGTAACGATGAGTAACTGAAAAGACGCTCGAGTACAGACAGTCGTCTCTTATCGGGAATCTCTACAATTGGATATTTCTAAAAATCGGAAATTTCCAATATTCGGAACGAAAACTCTTTTTCAAAAAACGACGCCAGAAGGAAATGAGAGAAAGTGCTACGAACGTCTGGCATTTTCTAGATTTTCGGTTTTCATCGTTCCAAAAATTGGAAATTTGACTAAAGATTCTCAACAGAGAGGAGTGTCTGTAGTTTCCTGAACGCTTGGCTGTTCCTCCCTCCTCTCCTCCCCCAGACCTCTATGGTCTCATCTCTCCCTCTTTTTGCCCTCTGCCTCCTACAGAGACCTTCCCCATATGCTACCTCCTAGTTATTACCTCCTAGGGACTACTTCCTTGTACATTCGAACGTTGACCTGCCGGCGAGAAAGAAAGAGGAATCGTTCAAAACACGAGTTAGGAAAAAAATAGTCTCGTTAACAGATAGCGATAAGGACACACGTGTAAGAAAAAAATATCCTCGATAACGATAAAGACAACCATAAGCAATCGCTTCTACAGGCTTCGATAACAACGACCAATAATAATTAATCGAAGAGTATGAAAAAAAAAACAGTTCTAGGAAGCACAGTGGACACGGAATGGGGGGTCTCTTCGTCTACATCCTAGAAAACATTCAACAATTTATCATTATTATTATTATCATTATCATTATTATTATTATTATTATTTGGCCAAATTACGTTTCCAGCTTCTAGGTTCCTCCTCCTCCCCCCCTCCCCCGGAAAGTGCTGAGTCATTGCACAGACTCTTCGGATGCAGTGCCAGGCTCTTGGCGGGATGGCACGCGATCCAGAAGGGTCTTGGAGATAGCTCCTCCTCCTCCTCCTCCTCTCTCAAAGGAAGGGTCTGGGGAAGAACAGGGAAGACAGGAGAAGAGAGGAAAGGAACAGAGGGAAAAGGAAGGG
>NC_134798.1:59635680-59670680 GCF_046742065.1 Oratosquilla oratoria
TTTGCATGTATATATCTTAATTCACGTGTCAATGAACTCATTCGGATGGAAGTGCAATCACTATGGGAAAAAAAAAAAAAAAAAAAAAAAAAACAGAAAATGGGAAGAGGGACTGGGGCGCGCGATGAGAGTCTGCGGGAACTTCTCGCAGACGCTTCCGAGGGTCGACTCATGACTTCGGTTGTGTCTCACGTGACTTCGAGGAGTTCTTTGTCACGCTGCTCCGCGGTCTACTTCGATCAGGAAGCTCTTGGTCGAACTGGAGCGAGACTGTTGCTAGTTTCCGCTCGAAGCAATAGCATGAGTTTTGAATAGATGCTCGTTTCTAGTTTCTGGTTAAAGAAGATTCCCTGCTCGTTCATTCTACCAAAGAAAAGTCCCAGTCGGGGAATGAGTACACGAAGAGCTATGTAAGGTCATGACCTTAGATCTTGACCCTCTTGAACGGGCCTTTGAGGCCTTCCCTCGGGGTGACAGACAGACACACAAACAAATATTAAAAAAAGTTGGTGGGGGGGGGAAGGGGGAAGAGCTTTATCCCAAGAGTACATTAAGTCTACTGTTATTGCCTTTCTACCAACTACCTTATTAACTCACTGTTATCAAAATCACCGTTATTATCATGTGGGGTGCCAAGTTGTTATCACTGCCACCTTGGTAACCATCAATAATAAATATCGACTATCGTCATTAAACCAATGAACACATTCCTTCAATTATAAACTACTGAGCTTTGTGGAAGGTTTGCATTAGGTTGTTTACAATATATGTATATGCATATATATATATATAAATATATGGATGAAAAAATATTCAGACAAACACAGATTAAGATATCAAAGGGAATTGAGGTCAACAGAATGGAAGGGAATCTAGAAAAAGCTAACGAGAGTGAGTAATTACATGAGAAGAACTGGGAGAGTTCTAGCAAATCAGACAAAAGTAACTGATACAGTATATTACATATATGTATATATGTCAATGTTGTCTATGCATACATGATTCAACAAAGCCATCATTGAATGGATCAGGAATTCTTGTAGAGAGGGGCGAGAGAGGAAGAAAGCTAAAAATCGAGATTTGAGTTGTCAACAATGTTCCTATTATGCGTTACGCTCCTTCGTACTGTATATTACACCGATGTGTACATAACATCTCTAAATCACTAAAATGTGAGGGAGTTTGTTTTTCTCCTTTTCCAGCGCGAAGATGTCGCCAACAAGTCGCAACCACGTTTGTCTTTTACACTCCCCAGGTGTGGACGTGGCCTCACACCTTCAACTTGTCTGCAACATGTAGTCAGCTTGTTCTCGACATTCCAGTTTGTGTGCAACATGTTGCTACTTTGTTGATACTTTATCATAGACCTTGTATAATGTTATTTTTTTCTTTATGTACACATGCTCAAGTGTGTGTGAATGCGTGCGTGTATGTATGTGTGAAACTTAGACGTTTATTTACATATGAGCATATATACATACATGAATGTAGGTGGGGACATACACATGATGTATATACGCATGCATTTCAGCGAAATGACATAATACATTTGTTTCCTTGGTCGTGTCGTAACCAGACCCTTTGGGGGGTAATAATGTTGTACCTGTGTGAGAAATGTTAATTGCCAATGTATACAAGGTATACACACAAATGTGTGTATATTTGTATGTACACATATTCACATGTTATACGCATGCATTACATACAAACATGTTTAAACATTCACATACAGGTGCAAATATATATATATATATATATATATATATATATATAATGCAGTCATGTATACAAAGTGTATATATGTATGTATATAATCCATAATATATATTTCTTATACTGTTATTTCTTGGTACATTGTTTCTGGCACATACTTCAGATGTCTGTCCTGCACATCTTGACAAACATCCTCTACACCACAGTAGTTCGTTCACCTTTTGTTTTCATTTCACTTCGAACTGATTCGTTTCTTAGCTTCACTTTTTCATTCATAATGACCTTACTTGTCTCTTGTCCTTTTTTCGAGTCACTTTGATTCTCTTACGTCTACTTTTCGTCCCTTTTCTTTTCTAGTAAACACAGAAATCACAGACCACAATAGAATACAATACGATGCCAACTGGACGTGGCATTTTGATTTAGTTTAACACAAGTTAACACATTCTATGTACAGGATTGCCTAGTCGTAGTGGCTTTCGAAATTCTTGGTACACAATCTGCACAATTATCAAAAACACCAACAAACCACTTTTACAAGATTACGAAGACGCTACTATGTATATATATATATATATGTTTATATATCTTTTATAAAATCTGTAAGACGACATGGAACCCTCGCGTTCTGTATTCTCCAGGTATTATTTGGTACCAACATTTTGTATAAAATAATGTTCTGTAGTTCTGTTTACCCATTTTCTGTTCTTTTTTTTCCAGTGGGTCGTTTTCTGTGCTTGTAGACAGAAAATGGAAAGAGGGAAAGGGAGGTGAGGAATATTTGGGTACGTGTGTTGAAGGGAGGTATTATGCCCACAGGTTACACTGGTCTACATTCTGTACATTAGTTTACAAAAAAATAGGCTTTAAGCCCACCTACCCACCCACCCAAACCTACCTACCTACCTACCTATCTACCTACCAACACGTCCGTATATTTTCATGTCTAGCAATCACAGTATAGTTTATTATCATTTGGCTGTTTCTGGGGGGCGGGGAGAAGGAAGGGGGACAAATGGGGGGTTTATTTCACGCTGGGGCTTCAGACACTACTTTTGTCGTTTTTGGCTGTGGTTGGTGTCTGTCTGCACAGACAAAGGGCCCCGCCAACACCCCCCCACACCCACACACCCCCGCCCTCCTAACCTGCTCACAGCAGAGCCGCAATTTGCGACAAGTTCTTCACAACTTCACACCGCTCACCAATGCTACTGGTTTCTTGCCGTGACGAAGATCCTCTTGGAAACCGGTTTCTGCCGCTTTCTGCAGGTGTCCGGTTTTTAACCGGTTTCTACTGGTTTCAGGTTTCTGCCGGTTTCTGCAAGTGTCCAGTTTTTAACCGGTTTCTACTGGTTTTTTGGTTTCTGCAAATGTCCGATTTTTAACTGGTTCCTACTGGTTTCAGGTTTCTGCCGGTCTTCGGTTTCTCCCGGTTTCTGGTTTCTTTGGGTGTCCGGTTTCTAACCGGACACCTGCAAAGCAAGCGGAAGGCGGGCGTTAAACTCGGTTAAACGAAGACGGAGTTTAACCTCGTTCTTGAGTCGACGGTTTCTGACCAGACCGCCTTCACAAAGAAGGAGACTGTGGACAGGGTGGCCCAAAAAGAGTCGGGCCAACAGTAACTCCTCAAGTCATCTACAGACTGCGTACCTAACGTTCGTATCTCGTGGGTGATGGGATGGTTTTACACGACGCCCCGACCTACCGATGGGTCGGTTGGGCGGGCTACAGCAGCCGTAGTAGACAAACATGTATGCGTATATACTTACACAGGTTGTTCGTAACAACACAAGTATACATACATACTTACATACATATACATGTGCATGCATCCGTGTTGATCTATACATAGGCATACATATATTCATATTTACATAAGTACATAGGCACCAACTCTGGGGCCGTTTCCTGCGATTTTGCACCTTACGTCACGGCTTCTTGGGGAACGGTGGAGTGCGTGAGCGGGCTGGGGGATAACGCGACTTGGAAATTCAGTGTTTGGTACTGGAATTATTATAAAGAGCTAACGCTACCCCTACCATTAGTGTTATTCGTTACTATCATGTTTTAATTATCATTACCTAGCAGGAACATCATTAACAACAGGCTTGATCTATCCTTACTGAATGTGGCCATCTATTCTTCATTTTCTTTTTCTTAATTTTTTTTTTTTTTCAAAGAAAATAAATCCGTGAGGTCCAGATGATGCACAACTGGCGAGGAAATTCCTTTTCGACTTTTGAATTTGGCGAAGAAAATTAACAGAGACAAAAGAAAAAGGCCATTTCTCTTCCTTCACCTGCTTGCTGGGGACTTGGCCACTTGATTTTGGCTGCCGTCAGGCGATTCTATTCAGCCGATGGGAACCAACGGAGGAGGAGAAGAAGAAGAGGAGGAGGAGGAGGAGGAGGAGGAGGGTCCTTGAGGTAAAAATAGCAACAAAATTTCGATCCGTCAGTCGGAAGGTGTCTCTCCCTGGAATGAGATCGACGACACGAAGAAGACGAAGAACAATGTCGACCGGAAGAAACGTCTTGATCCGACGCCGTCAAATGATCCGGAAAGATTGGTCACGGACGATGCCGACAAGTCCTTAGCTCCTTCCCATCCCACTCACCGCCCCATCAACCTGCCGGCACTACCCGGCCGGCTCCTACTCTCCCCCCCGGGATTCCTCGGCCGTCCTTCAACCCCGCCCAGATACCTTTCCGGGTCACTTGGACCCGTCTCTCCAACAACCCCTCCCGGACACTGTCCCCCGCCCGGCCGCTCACGCCATTAAGGCCGGACGAGATGGCGGAGAGAGGTTGTTGGAATCTCGGGTTTCTGGAGTGACGAAAGCTTCTGGGCTGGACTTTCCGGTGAAGAATAGATCTCGGAGATGCGGTGGTCAGTCATAACGGTGGTAGCGAACTATGGAAGGTATGCATATAGAGAGTGAGGGATTAAGATTGTGCGTGTATGTTTGCGTGTGTATATGTGTGTGTACATAGTGTGTACGCGTGTGTGCGTGTGTGTGCGTTTGCGTGTACGTGCGGTCGTGCATATATGCGTGCGTGCATGCGTGTGTGTGTGTGTGTGTGTGTGTGTGTGTGTGTGTGTGTGTGTGTGCACATGTGCGGGCTCAGGGTTGGTGTGCAGGTCCTTCCTGACGGAGGAGGATCGGGGTCACAGAGACTTCGATGCTCACGAAGTGGAGACTGACGGCGGATAGCTGCCTCGCAGGTGGCGAGGGGTCGGGGGAAGGATCATGAAGACTGGTCTCTAGGTGAAGACTGGGCCCTTGAGAGGGAAGCCTCTAATTAGAGGACACAAGTATGGAGGTGACTGCAAGGGACCATAAGGCCTACACTAGGCAGTTCCGTGTCCATTACCACTTATAATCCCCGTCTATTAAGTTAGTGAAGGAAGTCTTTTGTTTCAAAGACCTTCAGGGGTAACCTCATTCTACGAGAGACAGCCGGAGAAGTCTCTTCTATGAAAGCCCCAAGGCGGGTAGTCTCGAAAGAAAGACCTTACACAGGAGGAGGTTACAAAGACTGAGAGACTTGTTGTCCTCAGCGTGAGACTTCCGGTTCTTAAGTCTTTTGCGGTAGACTTCCGGTTCTTAAGTCTTTTGCGGTAGACTTCCGGAAAGCCGAGGAACTGGAGGGCACGGCTTTCTTCAGGAATGAAAGAATAAGAAGTAGAAGTAGAAGTAGAAGCAGAAGTCACTGATATTGAATGTTGAAATATGAAGAAGAAATAGGACCAAGAGGAACAAGGTTTAGTTATGCCAGAACTGGAGGAGGACTTAAGAGTACCAGAAGTCTTCTTGGATTTACAGAACGAATATGAAATGGTCATTGGAAATCTTAGCTAACTCGTTTTCAAGGTAATTTACTACTACAAAGAAATTCAAGGTGAATATAAAGTAACGTAAATCAAAATCAATAATATGTTTTAAAGCATATTTCATGTGGGCACATATATTTCATATATGAATAAGCTCATAAACCACACACACACAAATACATACACACACACACACACACACAACTTGTGAAAGCTCCTGCACAGCTATCCCATCTCTTTTGGTCTCTCCCTCCCTTCTCTTACCATTCGCTTCATCTAATCTCAACACTCTTTCTCCTTTCTACTCTCGAGTGCCCAATTAATTTGTGTATTTTCTACTCAACCTAAACCCGCGTTTCTCGTTGATCTCTTTTTCCCTCCCTCAACCGCGCTCTTTATGCTGTCGCCTTTGATCTGCACAGCTTCTGCCTCCTTGCACTAAGCCAACCTAAGAGTCCAAAACTTACTTCTACATAATAGCATGCTTTCCATTACATTTTTCTATCCTATACTTATGCATGTAATCACACATACACACATACACACACATACACAGATACGCACTCACACGTACACAGACACACAAGTACACATACACAAACATACATAAACACAAACACTCGTATACACACACACACACAGATACGTACTCACACGTACACAGCCACACAAGTACACATACACAAACATACATACATGCACACGTATACACACACATACACACACACTCATAAGGACGTGCACACACACGTACACACTCATAAACACGTGTACACACACATACACACACCCAAACAGACACACACACGCAGACACATACGTTCATGCCGTATACTTAAGAATACGCAAATGCAAACGTAACAGTCCTAGTTATTAGTATTTCTTTATCCCAGAATATATGTCACTAATCATAAACAATATATATGGTAATAACTATCATGCTCAACATAAAAAAGTGTAGATACTAAGAAATAACCTAACAAATTACTTCACCTTTATAATCATATAGAATTCAAAAGCCTTTAACAATTTTTTTTTTCGTCTAGTTTTGGCACCAATACATTCAAAGATAGTGTACGCTTGTTGCACGCTTTATTCTTTCTTTACGCATTTTGGCCACTTGTGCTTTGACCGATTTCTTCTTTGATCACTTCCCTTTCCACGTGTGGTTTTCCGAACATACATTGGGTTCCTACACTCCTTAACACACTAGGTAGACATATATGTAAAAAAATCAACAATATCTCTTTCTTAGTACTCACTTCCCCACCCCCGTCTCTGTGCTTACGTTCCGCATGACGACGTTGACGATCGACCCTCGGAACGTTGCTTGCGTCACTGCGCCTCGGCAGTGAATCACTGAATCGTGAGATGGAGTTTGACGGGAGAGAAAAAAAAAAAGGGAGGGGGGGGGAGAAACTCTCACGAGAATCTTGAGCTCCGCCATCCGTCTGGGGGGAAGCCGAGTCGTTGGAACCTTCGCCTCTCCGGGAGATGAAGAAGAAGAAGAAAACTCTTCACGAAAAAAGGCGCGACTTCGACTTCGACTTCGGGCAGTTTTGGGCAGTCTTCGGCGGCGGCGGCGGCGGCAGGGGGGATGGGGTCTCTTCTGCCGCGACCTCGTAGGTGGGGGGGTGGGGGGCTTAGCTTCAGGAGTCAGGAGGTCCTGAGAGCTGCGGTCCTCGGTGGCAGCGGCTGCGGTAGTGGTAGCTGCGGTAGCCGCAATGTCTATGGTAGTGGTAATTGCGGTAGCCGCAATGGCTGTGGTAGTGGTGATATTAAATGTGGTGTGTGTGTTGGTGGTAGCGGTGGTTGTCATGGTGACGGCGGTGGCCTTGGTGGTGGTGATTGTGGTGGCGGAGGTGGTGATTGTGGTGGTGGCCCCTTAGTAGCCTCATTTGTTGCAGAAAATGTTGGAGCAGTGGAGGAGGAGGAGGAGGAGGAGGAGGAGGAGGAGGAGGAAGAGGCGAGTCGATATCACGTTAATGGAGAAACACAGAGACAGAAAAAGTATATATACATATATATATATATATATATATATATATGTATATATAGAGAGAGAGAGAGAGAGAGAGAGAGAGGGAGAGAGAGGGAGAGAGAGAGAATGAAAGCCTTAGCCATGGAGTGATCCACTGTTCTGGATGCCGTCAAGCGATTTTATTCACGAGACCGGAAGAACCCGTACCGCGCAGCGAAAGGGTTAAATTAATTCAATTGCCACAAGTGAATGTCACTTGCCCAAGCTATCCGTGTACCTGGGGCAAAGGTGACCCCTTCCGGCGCGTCTACGCGACTCCTAGCGTAAGCTACTCGATATGATATGAACTATGGTTTGTGATAGTGACTACCGTTTCGTGATAGGGCCTGCCTAGTCTTTTGTGATATTGACTAGTTTCTTGTGACAGAATGGTTCTGGGATGGTACTACACCTGCGTGGGATGCGGGGATGAGGCATGGTTCAACAACGAAGTGAACTATTCAGTGCTCATGTACTGGCAATAAACTATGCTCTAGAAATCATTACCTAGGTGTAAAATGCATTTACCTGCGGCCGGAACCACCACCTTTGCCCTATTTGCGCCGACAGCCGGGGAGGAAGTGCCAGTCACTTGTACTGGTTGGGAATCGAACCCGAGTCTTTCTACCCCACGAGGGACTCCGCTATTACGGACGATTTCAATCATTACTTTATTTATTTATTCATTTATTTCTTTATCTATCTATTCTTGATTTTGGCCTTACAACTACTGTGGTTCCCAATGGCTGAATATGAATCGGGTGAATAGGCCCCTGCTATGAATGAGACGAGGGCAATGAGAGCCCTTAAGGAAATAATTTGCTGAGCAATATATATATATATATATATATATATATGCATGCATATATATAGAATATATGTATGCATATATATATATATATATACATGTATATACATATGTATTTTATATATACATGTACATACATACAAACATATATATATATATGTATATATATATATATATATATATATATATATATAGATATATATATATATATATATATATATATATATATATATATATATATACATATATATATCTTATGCAGGCACGTAATCATGGGACTTCGTATGAATACACGAGACATTTTTGATACAAAATGATTTGTACGATCTGAACTGTAGCATGAATATTGCTATCATATGATTAACTGACGTATGGCATCATCCGATGATGGAGTAATCTAAGGTCATTACGTGGCTTATTCTATGTGAGGGATGTCTTGTTTATTGTTTAGAGGGGCAACAAGAAAATGTACAAAAAAACAGGAAAAAAATTATTTTGTAAAGTATGCGTGTAATAGAAGAGAAGTGTATAGGAGAGGCAAAGGGGTTTTGGTGTGAGCGTGTAAGTATACGCGCGTGTACATGTGGTAGGTGTGTGGCGGGAGAGGTTGGGGGCAGTGGGAGGCTGAGGGCGCCCCCCTTCTCTCCCCCCCTCTCCCCCTCGAAGCCTGACCTCGCAGATAGCTTGGCACCGAGGACTCTTGATGGCCGGCGGCTGATCCTGCTTCTCCTCATCTGCGGTGGAAAGATAAAAAACATCTTGAGATCGGGGAAGCCATGGGGCAATCACAGCAAAGGTAAAAGCAGGTGCTACAAAATTAAGCGTGCACACGCACACACACACACACACACACACACACACACACAAGCTGTATATGCTGCGTCGACTGAGTTCATTAGGGGCACAGGCTGAAGATCTCAAGACCATCTACACTTCCTTCATTTTACCCAAGTTGATGTACGCTTCCCCCTCTTGAGCCTCCTCACTCACTATGACGCAGCAGCGTCAGCTGGAGAAAGTGCAGAAAAGAGCCTGTCGCACAATCCTTGGCAAAGATTACACCACCTACCAGCACGCTCTCACCACTCTAGGACTACCCACCCTTGCTGACCGCTATCTTCAGAGTCTGAGGTCGTTTGCGGTCACCCTGGTCAAACATCCTTGGCACCGGAACCTACTACCTCCTCAGGTACCTCGTCCACGGCGGCAGGTGCGGCACCATAATTCCATCAAGCCAATCAGAGCACGTACCGACCGGTATAAGAAGAGCCCCATACCGACATTTGTAGACTTAATCAACAACTAGAATTAACATTGTTGTACTACACACCTATTACTTAGGTTGTTGTTTTTTGCATAGTTTTTGAATGCTTGTAACAACGTCTTTTCACTGTCATAGTTTTATATTGTTATAATCTTGTAGGATGTATATTTTCAGCAGAAATGCTGCTATACCCAATAAACCGTTGATTATTATTATTATTATTATTATTACACACACACACACACACACACACACACATACACCATACAAGAATTTAAGAACAAACTAGATGCTGCGAGATACAAAGACGGGTCACTACGAGCATAGCTCCCCTTCCCGTATAATATAAATAGGTAAAATAGGTAAATACACAGACACGCACACACACGCACACACACATACGCACGCACACACATATACGCACGCACACGCACACACACACACGCACGCACACACACATACGCACGCACACACACACACACACACACACACACACACACACATTTCAAAGCCAAGTCTGACCAAGAGAAACGAAGTGACGGGGTCCCACGAGCACAGCTTTGATCCTGTTTACTACAGTTAGGTAAACACATACATGCAATACATATGTCTGTATATATGTGTGCATGTACGTGTATGGCTATTGATGCCTACATTTGTGTATGTGTGTGTGCGCGTGCGTGGGTATTGATGCGTGCATTTATGTATGTGTGTGCGTGTGTGTGCGTCTGTGTACGTCTGTGTGCATGTACGTGTGCACTTGTTCCTTTGTGCGGGCGAGTGTATTTTCCTTTCAAGGAAATTGACTCCAGTGTTTTCATGAAGAGGGGAGGAGGAGGGAGGAAGGGGGGAAGGGGGAGGCTGGGTGGAAGGGGTAAGGGGGAGAAAGGGGGAAGGGGGGAAGGGGGGTATAGAGTGTTTTGCCGGAAATCTCATTACGATAATTGTCTGAGTCCGTACATCTACTAAAGGGTCATAAAAGGAGGGGTTTAAATTTGGCGTTTTATTCGGTTCGGTTTAAATTTCGCGTTTCATTCCCCTGAAGGACTTTAATGCGTTCAAGGTGGTGGAAGCGAGGCTAGCGGGACTCGAATCGGAGGAGGAGGAGGAGGAGGAGGAAAACTATGACGAAGGATGCCCGTGAATTAACTTCAAGTGATGTTAAATTCTCTTCTTAATAGTTTCGAATCCACCGTTTATAATAACAACCGTTAACATTGAACGGAAACCCGCAGCCCCGCAGCGGCTGGCATCGGTCCTCAGAATCTACCACAGACCTCTGACAAGAACCTCTGTACTGCTATCTGTGTTGTGTGAGCGTAGGACTGTTTCTGTGTCACCGGTTGAAAGCGATGAGAGGAGGGGAGTTGTCACCGGTTGTCAGCTCTCCTTGTGTGACACACCAGTCCGGAGACCGAGTGTCAGCCCCTCAGGGTTGCACCTGCTCATGAAGGCCGGGGTTTGAATAAAATCGTCCGGCGGCAGGCAGAATAAAGACAGAGAGGTCGAGCAAGCTGAAGCCTACCTATGAATAAAACAAAGGAAACTGTAAGCCCTTCAGTAGATGCTGAAGCCTACCTACGAATAAAACTAAGGAAACTGAGTTCTTCAGTAGATGCTGAAGCCTACCTACGAATAAAACTAAGGAAACTCTCTGAGTTCTTCAGTAGAGGCTACCTAGAAATAAAACTAAGGAAATTTTCTGAGTTCTTCGGTAGCTGCTGAAGGATACCTACGAATAAAACTAAGGAAACTCTCTGAGCTCTTCAGTAGATGCTGAAGCCTACCTACGAATAAAACTAAGCAAACTATGAGTTCTTCAGTACATGCTGAAGGATCTCTACGAATAAAACTAAGGAAACTACGTTTTTTCAGTAGATGCTGAAGCCTACCTACGAATAAAAACTAAGGAAATTCTCATCTCTTCAGAAGATGCTAAAGCCTACCTAGAAATAAAACTAAGGAAATTTTCTGAGTTCTTCGGTAGCTGCTGAAGGATACCTACGAATAAAACTAAGGAAACTCTCTGAGCTCTTCAGTAGATGCTGAAGCCTACCTACGAATAAAACTAAGCAAATTCTCATCTCTTCAGTAGATGCTGAAGCCTACCTACGAATAAAACTAAGGAAATTTTCTGAGTTCTTCGGTAGCTGCTGAAGGATACCTACGAATAAAACTAAGGAAACTCTCTGAGCTCTTCAGTAGATGCTGAAGCCTACCTACGAATAAAACTAAGCAAACTCTTTTCGTCAATAGATGCTGAAGCCTACCTACGAATAAAACTAAGCAAACTCTACGCTTTTCAGTAGATGCTGAAGGATACCTATGAACAAAAATAAGGAAACTCTGAGCTCTTCGGTAGATGCTGAAGGTTCCCTACGAATTTGAGGGAAACTTCTGGAAGACTTTTGAAGATTTTTTCTTTTTTTTCTTTAACCAATTGGCGGGGTAAGAGTCTTTGGCGGTTTCCTTATTGGTATCAGTGAATTTATTTTTTTCATTTTTCCAGGAAATAAAACCATGCGTGTACGCAAGCACGAACGCACGCATACACACACACACAGACATACACACACGCACACACACACAAAACAGACAAACCCCTTTAATTCCTGGTGGTACATTTTCTTCTATTCTGTTCTTTTCCGTGAGAACTCCTTGCCTGACTGTCTGTCATTGTCTGTCTACTTGCTTGTTTCTTTCAGCCTGTCTGTCTGTCATCTACCTGCCTGTCTCTTTGTCTCTGTCTGCCTGTCTGTCTACTTGCCTGTGTGTCTCACCATGGTCTTGGATCAAGTGTTGGACTCGTGATCGACAGCTATTTCCTTCCCGGAGGAGAGCTCAGAGCTCATATATTGTGTCTGTCTACCTGTCTATGTGTCTGTCCATCCTGTTTTATGTGTGCACTTGTCGGTCTATGTCTGCCTGTCCGTCCCTCTGTCTATGCCCCTGTCTATACCTACCTACTTGTCTGTCTTTCCCTTTATCTTTTTCTCTTGTGTGTCTCTCTCGCTGTCTCCCGAGGACTTTGTAGTTCTATGACTCCTCGGGAGATTTAATTTCACACGAGATATGTCTCGAGGAGGAAAGGAGTTAGGGGGCAGGAGAAGGGGGAAGAGGATGAAAAAGGGGAAGGAGGAAGAGGAAGAGGAGGAAAAGGAGGAGGACAAGGGGGAGAAGGAGGAGAAGGAGGTGAAGGAGGAGGAAGAGAAGCAGGAGGAAGAGAAGAAGGAGAAGGAGGAGGAGGAAGAGGAGGAGGAGGAGGAAGAGAAGGAGGAGGAGGAGGAGGAGGAGGAGGGGAAGGAGGAAAAGGAGGAAGAGAAGCAGGAGGAGGAGAAGGAGGAGGAGGAGGAGGAGGAGGAGGAGAAGGAGTAGGAGGAGGAGGAGGAGGAGAAGAAGAAGGAGGAGGAGGAGGAGAAGAAGGAGGAGGAGAAGAAGGAGGAGGAGAAGGAGAAGAAGGAGGAGGAGGAGGAGAAGGAGGAGTAGGAGGAAAAGGAGGAAGAGAAGCAGGAGGAGGAGAAGGAGGAGGAGGAGGAGGAGGAGGAGGAGGAGAAGGAGTAGGAGGAGAAGGAGGAAGAGGAGAAGAAGGAGGAGGAGGAGGAGAAGAAGGAGGAGGAGAAGAAGGAGGAGGAGGAGGAGAAGAAGGAGGAGGAGGAGGAGGAGGAGGAGGAGGAGGAGAAGGAGGAGTAGGAGGAGGGAGAAGGAGGAGTAGGAGAAGGAGGAGGAAGAGGGGGATGAGGAGGAAGAGAAGCAGGAGGAGGAAGGCCAGACGAGGAGGAGGAGGAAAAGAAGCAGGAGGAGGAAGGTGAAACGAGGAGTGGAGGAAGGAGCGACGAGGAAGAGGAGGGAGAAGGGAGGAGGTAGAGAGGAAGAGAGTAGGGGAGGGGAAGTCGTGGAGAGGAAGTAGGGGAGGACATGATCATATGGGGAGAATGAGATGGAGAGTGAGGTGGTGGGGGGGAGGAGTGGTGGGAGGAGGTGGAGGGGGTGAGGGGGTGAGGGGGGTGAAGGAACTGCGATCCTTAAACCACAGGGGTGATTTGATTTGTTTGGGAGTTTGTGGTCAGTTGTGGACCCTATTAAAGGCGTTTTTTTCTTCTTCAAGATTCTTTGGAATCGCGTCCTTACCTTTCTCTGATGCGGAGGAGTTTTTTTTTTTTTTGGGGGGGGGGAGGAGTAAATAAACAAACAGAAAATCATAAGGTCAAGGAGTAGGAACGTCATCTGCTTTATTGGGATTTTTTTTTTCTTTTTTTTTTTTTTTAAGATTCATTTTGGGTCGTTCTTCAAGCTGAGGCATCGATCGACTAGAAGGGAGGAGACCACAGCATAGAAACGTATAAGAAAAAAGAAAACCAAAAGGGCTTCTAGGTTAAAGGGAGAACCCTTCCCAAGGGGAAAAAATATATCCAGACAAAGAGAGAACCCTCCCCCTCCGCCCCCCCCCCCAAAAAAAAGGAGGTAGTGGGGGAATGGCGACACTGAAACCCCGGCTGGACCTCCTCAGAGACTGCAGGGTCCCCTCCTCCTCCTTCTCCTCCTCTTCCTCTTCCTTCTCCTCCTCCTCCTCTTCCTTCTCCTCCTCCTCTCCTTCCTCCTCCTCCCCCTCCTCCTCTTCTTCCTCCTCCTCTTCTTTCTCCTCTTCCTCCTCCTACTCCGGGCATCACCTCCTCTTACCTATTTCTTGGGCGGCCCCCCTTCCTCCTCTTCGGTGAAGAGGTAGGTGCTCCAGTAGGCCATGTTGAAGAAGGCGAAGACGAGCGGGAAGGTGATCCTCGATATGACGTCGATGCGCTTACTCCTGGTGGGGAACTTGGAGAGCCAGGTCCGGCAGCAGTTCTTCCTCTTGGGCTGGAGGTGGATCTCGCACGGTCGTCCTTTCTCCCCGCCCGAGGACGAGAGACTCCCGCCGTTGGGTCGCGAGACTAAGGGCTTCTGGAAGATGCAGCAGAACTTTAAGGCGGTTGTTGCACACAGTCTTTGAAAACCGGCTGCGATGCAACGCCGGGTCATGAGGAAGAGGGGGAGGAGGAAAGAGAGGAGGGTAGACGGAAGGAGAGATAGAGGAAGAGAGGAGGTGGTGAGTACAGGAGAGAGAAGGAAGAGGAAAGGATTTTTTCTTTTTATTCTTGTAGAAAATCCGGCAGCAGCAGCAGCAGCAGGGGCACTGCAGAAGAAGTTGGACCGGAGGAAAAAAGAAAAACAAAAAAAAGCAAGAAAAAAGAAAAAAAAAAAAGCTGTGAGGAAAAAAGTGAAAATTAGGAAAGGAAACTGAACAAACAGCAAAGAAAAACACACAAAAAAAACAATGAATAAAACTGAAAATCCAGTTAAAGTTAAAGAGAAACTAAGATGAACCATAAGAAAACGAAAAGAGAACTTGAAGGTTTATAGAAAACGGAAGGAAATAACTTAGAAAATAAAGAGAGACTGAGATGCAAATACAAAAAAGAGAGGTACAGAGAGAGATAGAGAGAGATAGAGAGAGAGCGGAGGAGAAGGGAAGTTTCATTGGCACTAGAAGAACTAGCTATTTAGGGGCAAAATCGTCTAACAAGGCAGACCAAAAGAACATGCCGGGCAAAAGGGGAAGAATCTACGGGAAATCAGACAGAGAGGAAGAAATAAGGGGGAGAGAGAGGGAGGAAGGGGAAGGAGGAAGGGGGCAGGGGAAGGAGGAAGGGGAAGGAGGAAGGGGGCAGGGGAAGGAGGAAGGGGGAAGGGGAAGGAGGAAGGGGGAAGGGGAAGGAGGAAGGGGAAGGGGGCAGGGGAAGGAGGAAGGGGGAAGGGGAAGGAGGAAGGGGGCAGGGGAAGGGGGAAGGGGAAGGAGGAAGGGGGCAGGGGAAGGAGGAAGGGGGCAGGGGAAGGAGGAAGGGGGCAGGGGAAGGGGGAAGGGGAAGGAGGAAGGGGGAAGGGGAAGGAGGAAGGGGAAGGAGGAAGGGGAAGGAGGAAGGGGGTAGGGGAAGGAGGAAGGGGAAGAAGAAAGGAGGCAGGGGAAGGAGGAAGCGGAGGAAGAGAAAGAGGGAGAAGGAGGGGAAAGAGGGAGTGGGAAGCACCGGGAATATGAGGGGAAAGGGGGAGGAGGAAGGAGAAAGATGAGGGGAAAGAGAAGAGAGGGTAGGGAGACTAGGATGAGGAAGGGGGAAGGGGGAAATGGAATAGAAAGGGGTGGGGATTATGGGAAAGGTAAGGAGGAGGAGGAGGAGGAGGAGGAGGAGAAGAAAGGGGAAAAAGTAAGGGGAAGGAAATGGGGTGGGAAAGAGAAGCGGGGAGGACGAACAGAAGGGAGAGGGAGAGGGGGAGGGGAAAGAGGGATAGGAAAATGGAGGGAGAAGAGGGACAATGACGGAGAGAGGGGATGAGAGAAGAGGAATGGGAAAGGGGAAAGGGGAAAGGAGAAGGGGGAAAGGGAAAGAGGGAGGGTATGGGGGAGGAGGGGGAAGAGGTAGGGGATGGGGAGGGGAAGGGGGAGGGTATGGGGAGGAGGGGGAAGGGGAGGGTAGGGGGAGGAGGGGGATGGGGGAGGGGATGGGGAGGAGGGGGAAGGGGTAGGGTATGGGGGAGAAGGGGAAGGGGAGGGTATGGGGGAGAAGGGGAAGGGGAGGGTATGGGGGAGAAGGGGAAGGGGGAGGGTATGGGGGAGGAGGGGGAAGGGGGAAGGTATGGGGAGGGGAAGGGGGAGGGTATGGGGAGGAGGGGGAAGGGGGAGGGTATGGGGGAGAAGGGGAAGGGGAGGGAATGGGAAGGAGGGGGAAGGAGGGGTAGGGAAGGGGAGGGAAGGGGAGGGAGGAGGAAGGAGGGGTGGGGAAGGGAGAGGGGGAGGGAGGGGAGGGGAGGGAAGAGGAGGGGGAAGGAGTGGGGGAAGGAGGGGGAGAAGAAAGGGGGAAGGGAAAGGAAGGGGAAGGGGGAGGGGATGGGGAGGAGGGGAAGGAGGGGGAGAAGAAAGGGGAAGGGGTAGGGGAGGGGGAAAGGGGAAGGCGTAGGGGAGGGGGAGGGGGAGGGGGAAAGAGAGGGACATGAGCAAGTGGGTAGAAAGGGAGCGAAGAGAGAGAAAGACGTGGAAATAAATATTTGAGCAATTGGGAAGAATAAAAGAAAAGAGAAATGTCTGGAAATTCTGCAAAATATTTGGAAGAGTGTAGCATGACTAGAACCGACCAGATGAGATAGAGAACGAGCCAGCGCTTAGGAAAGGAAAAATAAAAGTGAAAATACAAAAGTGGAAAGACATATATATATATATATATATATATACATATATACATATTATATATATATATATATATATATATATACATAATATATATTAGGCTTAAAAGTCACTTTCGGAAAAAAGGAGACAAAATTAGAGTTCCGTATATTTCGACCACTATCTGTGATCCCCTTCAGCAGATGGAATACAGGGTTAAAAAGACATCCATATGTACAAAGATGTGAGGTTAATATTTACCTCACATCCTTGTATATATACATGTCTTTTCAACTCTGTATTCCATCTGCTGAAGAGGATCACAGATAGTGATCGAAATATACGGAACTTTCTATTTTCGTCTCTTCTGAAAGTGGGTTTTAAGTCTAATTTTACTAATGTGCTACGACATTACTTTGTTGTGATATATATGTATATATATATATATATATATATATATATATATATATATATATATGTATGTATATATATATATATACATATATATATAATATATACATATACATACATTATATTAACCATGCACACACACACACACACACACACACACACACGCACTAAACCCCCTTTCATACTTGATGCTTTTCGCTTGACCAAAGTGAAGGCTGGAAAGGATGCCAAGGTAGTAGGCGAGCCTGTTAATCTCTTAATCGCCTTACAGATCTGCTCAAGCTGAAGACTACCCTGAGGAAAGGAAAGCGCCTCGTGTCGATAACTTTAAGCGTGAATGGACGATGCAGAGCCATCTATCGAACGCGCTGCTAACTATATTATTTCTTTTCATTCTAGAGGCACAAGTTCAGTGCCTCCCCTCGGAAGCACTGAAAACGCCGTTGACTAGTGGCATTAGAATTAACGGTGCTTAAAATTCACGGCGCGGAGACGCTAAATTGCAGGCAAAAAATGTCACGACGATCAACGCCATCTGTTGAGCGCGTTCGGTAATACTAACGTCCAGACTACTTACTAAGTATTTCAGCGGCTTTTACCCATCGTTTTTCGCTCATATTTCCGAAAAAAAAAAAAATATTCACATAAGTATGGTATATTAGCACAGCCTAATTCACACCCTGCCCTAATTTTTGACGTTATAGTGCATTCACAAGTGTATTTAATCACGGCGTTTACTCTTGATATTGTGTCGTAGCCGACACCCGTGAAGTAAATCGAACAGGTGAAGTCGTGACGTCATCACAAACTACCTCGTGTATTTCAACTTCACTTGTTCGATTTACTTCACTGGTGTCGGCTACGACACACTTAATATCGAGAATAAACGCCGTAATTAAATACACTTGTGAATGCACTATAACGTCAAAAATTAGGGCAGGGTGTGAATTAGGCTGTGCTAATATACCATGCTGATGTGAATGATTATTTCGGAAATATGAGCGAAAAACGATGGGTCAAAGCCGCAGAAATACTTAGTAGTTTCCTATCTTCGGCCCTGTGCAGTCGCTCGCTCCCGCATCGTATCGCCTAACTCTCTCACGCCTACAGCATCCATCTCACGGACATCTCGGCCTCCTCATACAGATGACCTTCATATATCAAGACGTGGGCATTGGGAAACATCACCTTACTGCCTCATACACATTCATACAAATATCAATATCAAAGTGTCCCGGACACGCGCGCACACACGCACACACACGCGCGCGCACATGTGTATATGGACGTATATACGCATATACGACATACACAGACTTGCAGTGCATTTTCAGAGGAATTGAGAAAGAACAAGAGAGAGAGAGAGAGAGAGAGAGAGAGAGAGAGAGAGAGAGAGAGAGAGAGAGAGAGAGAGAGAGAGAGAGAGAGAGAGAGAGGTGGGTGGCAGGGAGCATTTTATTAAGACTAAGTGCAATGATATTGCAAAAGCATTCTTATTCTACATAACCAAAAGTGCACAAATATATACAAACACAGTGTGTGTATGCATGATGACTATGATAATGATAATTAGAATAACAATGATAATAATTATAATAATAATAATAATAATATTGATAATAATAATAAAAGTATTAATAATATTGATAATGATAATGATAATAATAATAATAATATTGATAATAATAATAAAAGTATTAATAATATTGATAATGATAATAATGATGATAACGATATAAATAGTAATATGATAATAATATTAATAATAATAATGATAATAATGATAATGATAATAATATTAATGATAATATCAATGATAATAATAATAATAATAATAATCTTAATAATATTATTATCAATAATAATAATAATAATAATAATCTTAACAATAACAGTAATAATAATCATAATAATAACAGCAACAATGATGATAATATACTTCTATAAAAATGGGTGAGCTTAACAGATTTCATTCTAGCCGTCCTTAGTTTAGGGTCAACCACTACATCACTAGAACTTCCATTAGGTCTGGCCATCACTACGAGACTCTAGTTCATATTCTAGGGCCAGTCACCATCACTACTCATCTAGACTAGAAATGCAGTGTAACCAACCGACCAACCAAGCAGTGGGGGAACCACACGCGGTGGCGGCATCTGCTGCTGCGTTGCCGTGCTCAGCCCTTGGCGAAGTCACACTTGGCCAAATGTGGCCCGTTTGGCCAAATGTGGCATATTTGGTCAAATATTGGCCATTTGGCCAAATGTGGCTCATTTGGCCAAATGTGGCCAATTTGGCCAACTGTGGCCAATTTGGCCAACTGTGGCCAATTTGGCCAACTGTGGCCAATTTGGCCAAATGTGGCCAATTTGGCCAACTGTGGCCAATTTGGCCAAATGTGACCAATTTGGCCAAATGTGGCCAATTTGGCCAAATGTGGCCAATTTGGCCAAACGTGGCCCATTTGGCCAAAAGTGGCCCATTTGGCCAAAGTGTCTGTGTGTCTGTGTGCACATGCTGGACTGGCTCGAGCTAATTCTAGTCCGTACTATAACTCACATCACTCCAGTGTGACCACACTGAGGCTCATCACTTAATTATCAATCTAATCTTACTCTTGGTGTCATGATACTGACCATATGACATTGACAATGTAGTATTGATAACATATCTTAAGATTAATTTGGCATATACATATGCATAGGTGTGTGTATATATTATATATATATATATATATATATATATATATATATATATATATACACTGTGTACGTAAATGTATCTGTACAATGTATACATATATATACATATAAACATGTACATATACATAACCATGTATTCATACTGTAGATATATTTATACATATACATGTACATATACATATATTCATACATAAACATGTTTTTATGCATATATTTATACATATACATGTACATATACATATATTCATACATAACCATGTATTTATACATATACATGTACATATAATATATGCATACATATACATATGCATGTGCATTTACATATACATATATATTCATGTGTGTACACATGAATATCCATATACATAAGAAATTATCTAATATTATTAAGGACTACGTATATTAAGAGTGAGAAAGTTGTGGCCACTTTGGTCAGCGCCATTGTGGCCTTCGTGAGAGCGACGTGAGAAAAGGGGGAGACTTCAGGCTGAGGGGGAGACGGGGTGTCGAGGGGGTGCAAACGGAGGAGGGGTGCAAATGGGGGGGAGAGAGAGAGGCGGGATGGGGGGCATCCTGCCTCATGACGTGCAGCTGGAGTCAGGTGAGGTTAAGTGGGGTTGGGGTCGACGAGGTGGGCACGAGGGAGCCTGCAGAACAACCAGCTGCACAGGTGGGGTAGCGGTGTTCGCAGCAGCAGCAGCAGCAGCGTCATGGCAAGAGCAGCTTCAGCAGCTTCAGCAGTGAGTTCGTGAGACAAGCAAGACCAGATGCAGTGTGTGTAGAGAGGCGCAGAGGCAGCTGCCCCGTGCAGCAGAGTCGTGCGCAGCTGCCAAGCTGCTGAGGGTGCGGGGGGGGGGTGGTAGGGGGGAAGGGGGAGTGAGTCAGGAGTGGACCGGAAGTTGAAAGGAATGACGTCACTGACATGGCCGAATCAGCTGGTGACCTCGGGTCAAAGGATGACCTCGGGTCAAAGGATGACCTCATATGGGGTCGTCGGACCAGCTGTTGCCACGCAGGAACAAGGATTTTTTTTTTTTTTTTTTTTTCTGTCGTGGCTTTGTGGTATGCGCGTGTATGTTAAACATGTGATGGTATGTTCAGTTTTGGTATGTATCAAAGATAAACTTTGGTAAGACTTTCTAAGATGGTATGTTCACTCCACATTCAGCATCTACTGTGTTTAAAAATTCAAACAGGATATCTCGGAAGAAAAAACCCAGCAACCAAGTTTACTTTTCAATAACTGTTGCAAAATGGCCTCCCTACGCATGGGAATATTTCCACATTAATTGAAACTTTTCTATGTGTAATGATTTACCTATAATATATTTTTATCAAAAAATGGAAAAAAATGGAAAACAACCAAATGTATTTCCGGATGGTTTTGATTAACGCAAGGTGGGTCATGTTTGGATGTCCATAATAAGATGTATAAAGATAAATAAATAAATTAATTAATTAATCAATTAATAAACAAATAATCATGGCTGCCAACTGCTACGATGGAGTGTGGCAGGGCTACCAACTACACTGAGATAAATTAGCATTCGGATTCATGACTATGCTTGTAGATAGTTCACTCTATTGGGAACATTAAAAAGTGCTTCTCTTATCCGGAATTTTCCAGATTTCGGATTGCTCCCTTCCGAATACTGAAAACTTTCATATTTTAGCGATTTCCAATAAAGAGAAATATCTCATGATGTAAAATTTCTGGTACACTACCTAAAGAGTGGTGACGGTCAGCGTGACGTGTGTGTGTGTGTGTGTGTGTGTGTGTGTGTGTGTGTGTGTGTGTGTGTGTGTGTGTGTGTGTGTGTGTGTGTGATTCACCATGGCGTTGAATCTCGTGTTGGACTCGTGATCGACAGTTATTAACCTCCCGGATGAGAGCTCAGAGCTCGTATGACCGATCTATGGGTAATACTGTGACCTTACACGCACACACACGACCAACTCCCCGCCCACGAGAGTTGGAGTAACACCCTGCAGCGCAGCGATATTGAAATTATTTCAGCCCTGAGCGGGATTCGAACCCGGACCGCCGTAATGGCAGCCGGGAACTCTACCAACTGCGCTACAAGTTGTGTATGTGTGTGTGTGAGTGTGTGTGTGTGTGTGTGTGTGTGTGTGTGTGTGTGTGTGTGTGTGTGTGTGTGTTGAATGCGACTAAAAAAAAATTTACGTTAGCTCCCCCCTCCCCCCATGGGAAATCCATAAACACGACTAATTGACTGACATCGAATGTCGAGTAGCGTGCATGACAAGTTGTTGTCGTTATGGCTGACATTACTGTGCAATGTTTATTCATCTGTTTATCTAATTATTTATTTTGAAGAAAAAATATAAACAGTTTTGAAGACGGATATTTTGGAAATTTTAATCAGCTTTATGTTAATCATTCTGAAAGCATAGATGATATTATATTGCATGTTAGGCTATTTCTATATTCTTTCTGCGTTTTTTTTATAATCCTCAGCCTAAAGTAAAATTTCCTGAATATGCATTTAACCGTTTCCACTCAGCTTTTCCTCAACAACAAATGTGGTCTATTATTAATGTACAGATTCTGAAATCCGGTTAAAAGACATTTGAAAGCGAACAGAAAGTCTTAGGAAAAAAACAGCAACAACTCGAGAGCAGCTCGCGTATATGTTTGCATAAATGCCCTGCATACGTGTTCAAGCAAAACAGAGCTCCGTTGTTCAAAAGCGAGTCTTTGGGTAAAATGTGAACACGTGTAACTATTACGGAAAGCAAAATATGTATGCAAATTAGACCTTTTCTATGTGAGTTGTGATTTACACAGGCGTGGAGCTATTTTGGTTTGTCTGATTGTGTGTGCGCGTCTAAGCATGTGCAACTCTCTGCGTGTATGCGTCTGTGTGTGTATTTGCGTGTATGTGTATGTGTGTGTGCGTGGGTTTGTGAACGTGTGTGTATTTGTGTGTGCATTTATGAACGTATATTTGTACGTGCGTGTATGTTTAAGAGAGAAAGAAAGAGAAAACGAAAGTCAGAGGACGAGAATGAGGCGGAGAAACAAGAGACAGTGACGATGAGTGAAAGAATTTGCGAAAGAATGAGTCAGAACAAGAGGAAATGAACTTCAGCAATTTTTCTTTAATTACCTTGGTCGATGAATGGAATAAACTTAGTCACCATGTAGTAAGCGCTGAAACTATCAGTTGTTTTAAGAAACGATTAGACAACTTTATGGATGGGGATGACAGGTGGTGATGGATACGGAGCTGCCTAGTGTAGGCCTTATGGTCTCTTGCAGTCTCCTTTATTCTTATGTTCTTATGTTCTATGTTCTTCACCACTACTTGCCCTATTCACACATACAAAAAAAGCGGATTCGATAGCAGTCAAATATCCCCCCGACCTCTACCTTTTCCTTTATGTCTCCCTCTCCTATCCTGTAGCTTTCCTTGTTTTCTTAACAGAAGAACAGAAGAAGATAAGAATGAAGGAGACTGCAAGAGACTATAAGGCCTACACTAGGCAGCTCCATATCCATCACCACCTGTCATCCAAATCCATAAAGTTGTCTACTCGTTTCTTAAAACAACTGATAGTTTCAGCGCTTACTACATGGTTACTAAGTCTATTCCATTCGTCGACCACCCAATTAGTAAACCAATTCTTGCCTATTTATTTTCTTTTCGGCCATTTTTTTTCTCTTGCCATACTATGTCGCAGACTTTCCATCTGCTTTACAATCTGACGTCATATCCTACCCCACATACCTTTAGACAAGCTGCTCAATTTCGAATACTTCTTTCCAACTTATCTCAGGTGAATCGTGTACATCACTATTCTTTTCAATGTTCAATCTGAACTTTCTCCTTCCCAAATAAAAGTACCACGCTAAGCATTCTTACTTTATTCGATGTCTGGGAACATTATGCAATTTGGATTCCTCTTGGCCAATTACACTTGAAACTATCTTTCTCATAGTTACGACCGGACACAGTACCAGGGAGACATCACAGACACCTTCTCACCTGCTCTTTCTCTTTCTCTTTAGTTAATCTACCGTTTATACTCTATTCATGGGCGCAAACTTGACAACCAGAGGAAATATATTTACCTCTAATGCCATACATCTCAAACGCATACCATAAATCAATTTTTGGCACTTTGTCCCATATCATTCCCAAGTCCATAAATGCAATATACAGTACATTACTTTTTTTTTTTTTTTTTTTACAAACCCCCACATTTCCTCAGTAAAGAATACTGACACCCCTTCCGATCTCTAACTTGTCGTACATATTCAACTTCAGCGGTCGCCAAAGGCTCACATTCGTAGCACCATCGTAACAATCAGGACCATCAAGCAGGTTTTCTTTTCTTAAAGTATTTCCTGAGTGTCATACTCTCCTTCTCTTTTTCTTAGATCCACAATCATCCAATTCCCTTATACCTGATTCTGCTTGAATGTGTGTGTGTGTGTGTGTGTGTGTGTGTGTGTGTGTGTGTGTGTGTGTGTGTGTGTGTGTGTGTGTGTGTGTGTGTGTGTACATGTTTCGTATACATATGGGAACTGTGCGGACGCGCGCTTGTGTGTGTGTGTGTGTGTGTGTGTGTGTGTGTGTGTGTGTGTGTGTGTGTGTGTGTGTGTGTGTGTGTGTGTGTGTGTGTGTGTGTGTGTGTGTGCATGTTTCGTATGCACATGGGAAC
This sequence comes from Oratosquilla oratoria, assembly GCF_046742065.1. NCBI lineage: Eukaryota > Metazoa > Arthropoda > Malacostraca > Stomatopoda > Squillidae > Oratosquilla > Oratosquilla oratoria. The sequence continues at coordinate 59,660,311 of NC_134798.1, forward strand.
TGTGTGGACGCGCGCTTGTGTGTGCGTATACATGTACGCACACATGTGTACATATTTGTAGAGGAATGGTAGACGGTGAGGAAGGACATAGGGACGGACGGAAGAAGTGTGGGGTGAGGGGTGGGGGAGGGAGGTTGAGAGGTCGAATGTGGTTCTGAATGACAGTAGTTTGACAGTTACCATTGCGAAGGCCGGGTGCCCGTGGCCATCCTCAACCTGCTCCATCATGGCTTCCTGCATCGCGGCGGCGTGTTCCGCCTCCCACTGCTTCTTCTGTTCTTTCATCTTCTCCTTGATCTTCTCGCGCTGCTTGTCCGATCTGGAAGCGTAGTTGACGAGAGCGAACTCGAGCAGCGCCCCGAAGACGAAGGTCAGACAGACTCCTGTCCAGACGTCAATAGCCTGGAGATCGAGAGAGAGAACGGGCGAAGGGTTCTGTTAGAGAAGGTTCTGAGATCAAGCGCGGGCACGCACGAAGGACCGGAAAGGGTCACGAAGAAGACGGTCGAAGTGTCTGCCCATGAACTTAGTGACATGAGTTACTGGTCTTATGACTTTCCTAGTAACATAGTGACATGAGTTGTTGGTCTCAGGCAATGAATTACCTAGATATACTAATTAAACAAGGAAAATTCTCGAAAATGAATAGCAGCTATTACGATTGCATGTATTATATCAAATGTATAAGCCAATATTTTATATATATATATATATATATATAATATATACATATCCATATATAAATATACATATATATATATATACATATACACATATACACACATACATGTGTATATATACATTGCAATATGACACGTGTTATTAGGGACATAAATCAATCCGGTCTCGACGCTCACATAAAAAGAAACAGAATACAAAATACAAAATTAGAAAACAAACGAAAAATAGAAACTAAACCAAACAGAGAAGCGCCTGAACCCATGCATATAACAAGAAAAAAGGAGAAACGGAAAAGAAAAAACGAAAACATATAAACAATGACATCAAATGACAGTTGCCTGGCAAATACCATCATTGTGGTCACCATCATCATGAGCGCCGTGATCTATGTCAGAGCACCTCCAACATGGCCACACTGCACAGCCAATCCCCAGAAAACCGGCCTCTGGGAGGCAGCTCCGGTCTACAGAGAGGGACACCATCCTTAGACCAAGATCCAAAAAAACAACAGATCATTTAAAAAAAAAAATACAAAAAAAAAAAAAAAAGACACGATATGATGCCATGAGAGGCAGTCGTCGACCGGTGTGCCACCTGGTGACGTCATATCGTCCTCCCTCCCCAGGTGAAATGACCTGTTCTTATTTTGACCTTGGTCCTGAAGAACGACAGAAGCAAGATGCTTGCATACGCTCGCCGCTCATGAGGAGGACAAGAAAATAGAAGGCAGCAACCAACCAAGCTTCGGGAGCAAGGCGTGACGTGGCTGGGGGGAGGGGGGGCAGGGGGGATAGAGAGAGCACTCGGTGAGAGAGCACTCGGTGAGAGAGAGAAAAGTTCGAACCTTTGGAGGATCATATAGAGAGCCAGATGACCTACAAATAGAGAGAGAGAGAGAGAGAGAGAGAGAGAGAGAAGGAGAGAGAGGGGGTGAGAGAGAGAGAGAGAGCGAGACAGAGAGAGAGAGAGAGAGAGAGAGCGAGACAGAGAGAGAGAGCGAGAGAGAGAGAGAGAGAGAGAGAGAGAGAGAGAGAGAGAGAGAGAGAGAGAGCGAGACAGAGAGAGAGAGAGAGAGAGAGAGAGAGAGAGCGAGACAGAGAGAGAGAGCGAGACAGAGAGAGAGAGAGAGAGAGAGAGAGAGAGAGAGAGAGAGAGAGAGAGAGAGAGAGAGAGAGAGAGAGAGAGGGGGGGGAAAGGGGAAGGGGAAGGAAGAGGAGAAGCATTAGGAAAAGGACAAACAAGAAATAGTAAGAGTGTATGAAAGGACGATGAGGAGAACGGGAGGGAGGAGGAGGAAGAGGAGACGAGAAAGAGGATAAGGACGAGGAAGACAAGATGTGAAAGGAGGAGGAGGAGGAGGAGGAGAAGGAATATACCGAAGAAAAGAAAGAAGGAAAAATTGTGATAATAATGGAAGGGAAGATGAGGAAGAGATTGAAGAGTAAAGGAAATATCGACAGACAGCGAACTTAATATGTCAAGTTCTGGGAAACCAGCAACGGTCACTGGCCGGGATCGGTCCGGGGATCGAGTGCCGGTCTACAGGGGAGGCACCTTCATGAAGGGGAGTATGCATAGGAGAACGAGGTGGTGGAGTAGGAGGAGAAGAGAGGGGAGTAGAAGGAGGAAGAGTGACAGGAGGAGTAGAAGGGACGGGAAGTGGACGAGAAGGGAAGAGTAGGAGTTGAAGTAGAATTGAAGATTTGGTTTATCGTCGCGAACTCCCTCTATCAGGAGGCTAGGACGGTGCCCCTTACAGAGCGAATTTGCAGCACGGGATTGAATGGACCGTAACCTTGGTCCAACTCGCTGGCGGCCGAGTTCGACCTCCGCCGCAAGTAGCGACGCTCTAAACCGCTCGGCCAGCGAGAAACGGAAGTAAGAGAGAGACAAAAGTATTCGTGGAGGAGTGGTAGCAGTAGCGACAATAGCAGTAGCAGAAACAGCAGTGGTAGTCGTAGTAGTAGGTGTAATGTCGAGAATAGTAGAAGCACAATTAGAAGTACTACCGGTAGTAGAAGCAATAGTAGTAGTAGCAGTAGTAGTAGTACAAAAAAGTTGGCACGGTGGGAGTGAGAGTAGTGGTAATAGCAGTAGCTGCAGTAATAATAGTAACGGAAATGGTAATGATAATCGTAATGACAGCAGCAACAGAAGCAAAAGCCTTAGAAGGACAAGTAAGAAAAAGAGTACGAGGAAGAGGAGGGAGAGGAGGAAGAGGAGGAAGAGGAGGGAAAGGAGGAAGAGGAGGGAGAGGAGGAAGAGAAGGGATAGGAGGAAGAGAAGAGGGATAGGTGGAAAAGGAGGAGAGGAGGAAGAGGAGGGAGAGGAGGAAGAGGAAGAAGAGGAGGGAGAGGAGGAAGAGGAGGGAGAGGAGGGGGAGGAGGAAGAGGAGGAAGAGAAGAAGGAGGAGGAAGAAGGCCGCCAGAAGTAGAAAAAGACAGAAGAATATGAAGTAGGAGGAAATAGGAGGAGGAAGAGGAGGAGGAGGAGTGGCAGACGAGGAAGCGGAGGAGGAGGAGGAGGAGGAAGAAGAGGAAGAGATAGGAAAAATGAACAGGGGTAGGAGAAAGAGATGGAGAAGGAAGAAGAAACGTGAAGGGGGAAGGAGGAGGAGGAGGAGGAGGAGGAGGAGGAGGAGGAATAAAATAGGAGGAACAACAAAAGATTAAGAGCAGGAAGAGTGGGAGGCATCGAATTGGGTGAAGGAGGAGGAAGAGAAGGCGAAGGAGTAGGAGGAGGAAGAGAAGGCGAAGGGGTTGGAGGAGGAAGAAGAGGACGAGGAAGAAGAGGGCGACGAGGAATAGGAGAAGGAAGACTAGGAAGACAAAGAGAACTAGGGAAGAGGAGCAATAGGAGATGAAAGGAGGAATAGGAAGAGGAGTCGCAGAAGGAGGAAGAGGAGGAAGAGGAGGAAGAGGGGAAGAATGAAGATGGTGAATAAGAAGAAGGAGAGAAGTAGAACAAGGAAGATGAGATGAGAGAGGAGAGAAGAAAGAGAGGGGGAGAGAGAGACGTGGAGGAAAGCGAGAGGAGAAAAGAGAGAGAGAGAGAGAGAGAGAGAGAGAGAGAGAGAGAGAGAGAGGAAGATAGAGATAAAGAGAGAGAGAGAGATAGGAAGACAGATATAAAGAGAGAGAGATAGGAAGACAGAGATAATGAGAAAGAGAGAGAGAGAGAGAGAGAGAGAACGAATGAACGAGTTTAGATGGAAAACGAGATGTTGTCAGATGAAATAAAAAGAACGTGTTGGTGGAACGCACGGCACGGAATAGAATCCCCTAACTCCTGTGGGTTGGGGGGAGGAGGGGGGGAGGGGGGAGTTAGAGAAAGAGGGAGATGCGACGTTGAGGGGGGGAAGAAAAAGAGGGGGCGAGGGGAGCATTGGCTGAGGGGGGAGCAAGGGGCTGCTGTGTGTGGGGGGGCGGGGGGGGACAAGGGGGGGGACAGCTTACGGGGGGCGAGACGCAGACTCACGAAGACTCAACCAAGACGAGGACGACGTGGCAAACTCCTTGCGGGGGTGGGCCGGGGCCGAGGACGCCGAGGGCGGAGCCATCGTATCCCGTGGTACAAGACAATCATGGCAGGCAGGGCGGGTGGAGGAGAACATCAGTGCAGGGCGGGGGACGTGGATAGGGCGCGAAGCTCGCATGCAAGGGTGGAGGGGGGTCACGGGGGAGGGGGGGGAGGGGGAGGGGGAGGCCTTGGGAGGGGAGAGGGGGAGAGGATAGGAAAGGGATATATGGGAAGGGAGGGAGAGGAAAAGGTAATGGTGGAAGGGGGGAGGGGGAGGCGTTGGGGGAAGGGGAGAGGAAGGGGGGCAGAGGAGAGGAAAAGGGGTAAATGGAGAGGGAGGAGGAGGAGGAGGAGAGTGTGGGATGGGGAGAGGAAAAGGTAATGGTGGAAGGGGGAGGGGGAAGAGGAAAGGAAAAGGGGCAAATGGAGAGGGAGGAGGAAGAGGAGAGTGTGGGAGGGGGAGAGGAAAAGGTAATGGTAGAAGGGGGAGGGGGAAGAGGAAAGGAAAAGGGACAAATGGGGAAGGAGGGAGAGGAAAGGGTGGGAGGGGGAGAGGAAAAGAGGAAAGGGTCATGGAGGAAGAAGGGGAGGGGGAAGAGAGAAAGAACAAAGGGGGAAGGGGAAGGTAGGTAATGGGAAGGGGAAGAAGGAAGGGAGAGGAAGAGGGGTAAGGTAGGTGTCAGAATGGAACAGAGGAAAGGGGAAGAGAGAAAGAAGAACAAAGGGGGAAGAGGACGGTAGGTAATAGGAAAGGGGAAGAGGGAAGGGAGAGGAAGAAGGGAAAGGGAGGTGTCGGAATGAATTAAGGTAAGGGGAAGGGAACGGGAAGAGGAGTTGAGGGAAATGGGAAGGGGACAAAAGAACAGGAGGAAGGGGAACTCTAGGGGTATGTAGAGTATAGGAAAGAGACATTGGGGCTTGGGCATTTTTTTTTTTTTTTTTTGTGGGAAAGAAGGAGGAATGAATGAAGAAAGTTTCTGGAGAACATATATATAAGATATTTGGGGGGATATGACAGTTGAGGGGTGCTAAATTGGGAAAGTCTAGGGGTTTTTTAGAACTAGGAGAGAGGCACAGGGGAGGTTAGGTGGTCTAGGGGAACATGGAAATGTACCTAGTAGGGGGGGGGGAGATGTCGGACAACTGTGGGGGGGGGCAAACTTGAGAAAGGAGCTATTGGGGGGTAGGCTTAAAAGAGGGGGGTATATGGGGAGATTGGGAGATAGGCTTGAGGGATGTAGGCTGCAGGGGTGTGCCGATTAATCGGCATAGGCTTCGGCAAGAATCGACACTTTTCTGGTGAATCGCCATCAGCGAAAATCGCCATTTTTTTTGGGGGGGGGGGATCGGCATTGCCGATGATGATGCCAAAAAAAAAAAAAAAAGGGGGAAGGGGGAAGGAGGAAAGGGGGGAGGGAAGGGGGAAGGGAGAAAAGGGGGAGGGACAGGGGGAAGGTAGAAAGGGGGAGGGAAGGGGGAATAGAGAAAAGGGGGAGGGAAGGGGGAAGGGAGAAAAGGGAGAGGGACAGGTAGAGGATAGGGGGAAGGGATGGGGGAAGGGAGTAAAGGAGGGACAGGGGGAGGGAAGGGGGAAGGGAGAAAAGGGGGGAGGGACAGGGGGAGGCGAGGGAGAAATGATGTAATTAGGATTAAGGGGAAAAGTAGGGGAAATCGAAAAAAAGGGGAAGGGAAGTGGTTGTAAAGGAATAAGGAGGGAATGGGGGAGAGGAAGGAAGAGAAAAGAAGGGAAGAGAGATAAAAGTAAGGGAGGAAGAGGGAAGATTTGTGAGGAATTGGGAAAGAGAGGAAGGAAAGGGAAAGGAAGGAAAGGGAAAGGAAGGAAAGGGAAAGGAAGGAAAGGGAAAGGAAGGAAAGGGAAAGGAAGAAAAGGAAAGGAAAACAAAGGTCAAAGGGAAAGGAGTGGGAAAGTTATTGGGAAAATAATTAAAGGAGTCAGAGGAAAGGGAAGGGAAGGGAAGAAAGGGAAAATGGAAGGGAGGAAACAGGAGGAGTTGGAAAGGGAAGAGAAGGAAGGGAAAATGGAAGGGAGGGAACAGGAGGAGCTGGAAAGGAAAGGGAAGGGTAAATGGAAGGGAGGAAACAATAGGACTTGGAAAGGGAAGGGAAGGGTAAATGGAAGGGAGGAAACAGGAGTTGGAAAGAAAGGGAAGGAAAGAATTAACCAGCGGTTCTATCCTCGGGGGGTGGGGAGGGGGGCTCAAGTATCGCGCCGAAGAGGGAGGTGCAGTCGTACAGGAGGTGGGAAGGGAGAGACTGAGGTGGAGCAACAGCTGGAAGGAGGAGGAGGAGGAGAAATCATGAGTGATTTTTTTTTTTTTTTTTTTTTTTTTTTTTTTAGTTTCCAGTCATAAAAGAATGTTATGTGTGTCTGTAGGGATGTCCCTAAGATCCCTAAAATATTGACTCCTTTTTAATTATGTCGTCAATACTCCATACAGGGAGTAAAGGGAAGAGAAGGGAAAGATCACGGAGAGGAAGTGGGAGTAGTGAGAGTGAGGGAGTTGGAGGGATGGAGGTATAGGAAAAGGAAAGGAAGGAGAGGGAAGGGAGAGGAAAGGAAGGGGAGGAAAGGAAGGGGAGGAAAGGAAGGGGAGAGTAAGTAGGAATCGGGGAGTGGGGGGAATGGAGATAGAGTGAAGTGAAGGGAAGGGAGTGAAGGGGAGGAGTGAGGGGCAGGGAAGGGGGTAGTGGTAGTGGAGGGGAGGGATGGGGATGGGGGAGAACTGGGGAGAGGAAAAGGGTGGGGTGGGGGAGATGGGGAGGGAGGGAGGGGGGTAGCGGATGGGGGGGTCGGGGGTGAACTGGGGTGAGGAAAGGGGGGTGGGATGGGGGAGATGGGGAGGGAGGAGGGTAGTGGTAGTGGATGGGGGGTCGGGGGAGAACTGGGGAGAGGAAAGGGGGGTGGGATTGGGGAGATGGGGGGAGGGAGGGGGGCCTGGGGGGGGGTTACGATGCACATGAGCGTGATTTTTGGCGAAGACCCCGTTATTCGCCAAGGGTCTTTCGACTCCATCAAGTTAGTTACAATGCCACGTACACACCACACCACACCACACCGACAGACACATTTTGATTTTGGGGGATTGACCTTGGTGTAGGACACCGGGGGCAAGGTGCTATTGATGCTGGACGTCTGTGTGGACATGGTCAGAAGCGTGGTGACTCCTAAGGAGACTCTGGCCGGCACGGCGTTCTGGTCCAGCCAGAAGGAGACCCACGAGACGATGACCAACATACAGCAGGGGATGTAGAACTGGATAAGGTAGTAGGAAAACTCGCGCTTGAAGATGAGCACCACCAGCAGGCAGCTGTATTCACCTGTGTTGACGGAGGAACGACAAAAGGGGGGAACTGGGTTAACCTAGGTCACACGGGGTCATTTGCGTGGGGGGGGCGGGTCGTGAGGTCGGGGGTCTGGGGGGGTCAGCCGAGTACATGTACCTTGGTGTAGGACACGGGCGGTAGGGACTGGTTGATGCTGGACGTCTGTGTGGACATGGTCAGGAGCGTGGTGACTCCGAGGGAGACCCTGGCTGGAACGGCGTTTTGGTCCAACCAGAAGGAGACCCAGGAGACGATGACCAACATACAGCAGGGGATGTAGTACTGGATCAGGTAGTATGAGAACTCGCGCTTGAAGATAAGCGCAACGATGAGGCAGCTGTACTCACCTGTTTTGCATGATGGAAGAGGCGTTATGATTTGGGGGGGAGGGTGAGACGGGTCAGGGGGGGCAATTAGCCAATCAGTGGGTTGGGGCGCCAATGGGGAGGGGGAGGGTTTGGGGAGAGGCTAGGGGGGGGTAAGGGTCGTGAAGAGGGCATTAAACCATAAAGACACAGAAGATCTATAACTGGAAACGTAGTAGATAATATAACATGACTGGGTAAACAGATTGTTAACACTAATCATTAGTCATTTATAAACATAAACAATTCAGGGGGTGAAATCAATTGTATTAATCTTGCACATTATACAAAAATAATCACAACAATTTACAACTTAATTAGGAACATCGTAATTAAATATGATTATTTATGAAAGGACTTTGTCAAATACAGAACTTATTCTAACATTGGAATATTAAGACATAATCATAAAGCAAACCTTAATGGTAATGATAATAATAATAATCAGAATAATAAGAATACTAGGAATAATAATAACGATAACAATAATGATAATAATAATAATAATGCTAATTAGAAAAGGTTGTGATACAAGTATGATTAGCAATTTAAGAACTTTTTTCTGATTGGCTAAGTGCGGTAGGCATTGGATAGATATACCTGAAACAAATCTAAGAAATTTAGTCAATTAACAACTGCACAAGTTCAACACATGAATGCATGGGTGGGTGGATGAGGGGGGGGGGGCTAAGGGGACGAGGGGGGGGTGAGAGTTGTGGATAAACAAAGGGATTTATTTTTTTCTCTAGGCGCCCATATATTTTTTCTATTATTAAAGATGGGGAATGAAAGCCTTGTATATACAGACAGACATGGAAACAGCTGTAATCACGTAAACACGGACACACATACACACGCATACGTACCTGAACACACACATGCCACACGCACACACACACACACACACACACACAAGCACGCACACATATACACGCACGCACCCAGACACACACACACACACACACACATATGCATGTACACACATATACGCACACACACATTCTATTGTATTATTGTCAGTGTATCACTGCTATCGCAATAAACCTATTATTATTATTATTATCATTATTATTATTATTATTATCATTATTATTTACACACATGCGTATATACACACACACGCACAAGCACGCAAGCGCTCGTGCACACGCACACCCACGCACGCACGCGTTCGTGCACACACACGCACACACACACACATAAACACACAAGAGCTTGCTTGCGTATGTGTGTGTCTTTGTGTGTATGTGTGTGTGTGCTTACCGACATGCGTCTTGTACCAACTCTCTCATCAGATCTTGGGCAGTGGCAAAATTGTGCTCATTTGCGTTTATATTCGTATATGAAGATGATTTGAAATAGATATTAAACTCATCTGATTATCATCTCAGTAAAGGGAGTTCAGGGTGAGCTGGGAGAACGACGGTGTGCGTACGGGTGAGGCGCACACCCAGCCAAGCCTCAGTCGCCGCCCACGGAGCGAGCGATGACCGCTGGTGAGGGACCCAAGTCTCATATGGGTTTAGTATTGTGGCTCACAGGGATTGAGGACTTGTTGAGGCATATACGTATAGATATGTACATACATAGAAAATATACACACTTGAAATTTCGGAATGTGCATATTTGGTGTTAAGATATATATTAAAATAAGATTAAACACAAAAATATGGAATTCATTTTTACTCATAAGCATTGATGTTTATGTCTGGTACATTATGCGTACATACATACATACATATATATATATATATATATATATATATATATATATATATATACACACACACTGTATATTATGTGTATGTATATTGTTCAAATTCTACAATACGGTCCCCAGAGAGTTATTAAACCGGATTGTGGTTTCAATCGAGGCAGCTTGACCGAAGTCTGCTGTTGCCTAATCCCTTTGTCTTCTCAGTCATTCCAGCAGTCTATGTCGCCCCCGAGTTCCTCTCAGACCTTATCCTTATCCCCCCCTTCCCCCAACCTATTCAATCAGCTGCCACCCTTATTACCTCTTCTACTGAGACTTGTATTCACTAATAATACTATTCTGTTGATGTGTCATTATCTTCAATACCTCCGTTCTCCCCTTCAGAGGCACGTGGAGGGGGAGGGGGAGGAGGAGGGAGAGGGGGAGCGAGAGGGAGGGGGAAGGCTGAGAAGGGCTTGGGGGCCCTTGAGCTTCTGTCCTATTTCTTCATCATAAAAAAAAAAAAAAATGTAGTTTAAGTTGTACAAGTATCTAAGAGAAGAACCGTGACTAGAATTTGGTTTTCAGAAACCGGTTTCACTATGACCAAGTCAACATATAAGTCATATGGCCTCGCGGGATTAATCTTACGTAACGTTAGGGGGGCGTTCCTCTTTTCTATTCATTTATTTTTAATTCTAACTAAACCCTTCAGTTCTCCTCTGTGCACGTTAAAACCCTCTCACGTTGCGGTGCGATGCTTT
>NC_134798.1:59675680-59713180 GCF_046742065.1 Oratosquilla oratoria
AAAGCTACAGGCCAAGGGATGAAATGCTCGCTAGAATGAATACCACCCCCCCACCCCCCACCCCCGCTTCGGCGTTGTTAGGTACAGCAGATTCACTACGGAAGAGAACGAGTGTCAATACCTTGGGAGTGGAGGAGAAGGGTGAGTGCGGGTAAGCGGTACCTAAGCCTTCCTATTCACATACAAGATATTTAGGTATCGTTGCTCAAAGGATTCCAAAGGATTACAAAGGCGGAGCATGCCGACAGGAGACCTTTTGGTTCATATCTAGGTCGGATGCGAAAAAAAATCATAATAATAAAACAATATATGCGATGTTCATGCGTCACTGTACGCATGTATGCGACGTTTATGTGTCTTTCCTCGCATACATGCGAAACTCAGGCGTCGCCCAACGCATACATGCGACGTCTAGATGTCACGCTACGCATATATGAGACGTTTAGAAGTCACGCTACGTATATATGCGACCTTTAGGCGTCACCCAGCGCATATATGCGACGTTTAGAAGTCACGCTACGCATATATGCGACGTTTAGACGTCACGCTACGCATATATGCGAAGTCTAGATGTCACGTTACGCATATATGCGACGTTTAGACGTCACGCTACGTATGTATGCGACCTTTAGGCGTCACGCTACGCATATATGCGACGTTTAGACGTTACGCTACGCATATATGAGACGTTTAGACGTCACGCTACGCATGCATGCGACATTTAGGCGTCACGCTACGCATATATGCGACGTTTAGACGTCACGCTACGTATGCATGCGACCTTTAGGCGTCACGCTACGCATATATGCGACGTTTAGACGTCACGTTACGTATATATGTGACGTTTAGACGTCACACTACGCATATATGCGACGTTTAGACGTCACGCTACGCATATATGCGACGTTTAGACGTTACGCTACGCATATATGCGACGTTCAGACGTCACGCTACGCATTTATGCGACGTTTAGACGTCACGCTACGCATATATGAGACGTTTAGACGTCACGCTACGCATGCATGCGACATTTAGGCGTCACGTTACGCATATATGCAACGTTAAGACGTCACGCTACGCATATATGCGACGTTTAGGCGTCACGCTACGCATATATGCGACGTTTAGACGTCACGCTACGTATGTATGCGACCTTTAGGCGTCACGCTACGCATATATGCGACGTTTAGACGTTACGCTACGCATATATGCGACGTTTAGACGTCACGCTACGCATTTATGCGACATTAAGCGTTTTCGTTCACCAACGTGCGACATGTTGCCGTCTTCGTACGCTGAGCTCCGTTCATCGATAAACGATTGGGATTGGTTCGCGGGGCAGACCTATGCACTGCATTATCCTCCAACTCCGGAACGTTTATTGAAACGTTGATAGAGTGACACCCTCGGGGGGGGGGGAACGTTTCGAGGCGCAATTAACGTTAACCTGACCGGGTGAGAGCCGTGTCGAATAAGGTTAACGTTAAATTGATCGAGTTAGTTGTGTCGAAATGGGTTAAGGTAACCTGACTAGGATAGAGAGTCGTTGTCAAAGGATGTTAAAGTAATCTTAATTAACGGATTAGAGAACTGTGTTGAAGCGGGCTAAGGTAAACTCTAAGGGTCAGGGAGCTGAGTTAATGTGAACGGGATTAAAAGCCCCGTTGAAGTGGGTTAACATGACGAGAGAAAGAGAGAGAGAGAGAGAGACGGAGGAAGAGAGGGGGGAGAAGGAGAGAGAGAGAGAGAGAGAGAGAGAGAGAGAGAGAGAGAGAGAGAGAGAGAGAGAGAGAGAGAGGGGGGGAGAGGAAGAAAAGGGAATGAGAGAGAGAGAGAGAGAGAGAGAGAGAGAGAGAGAGAGAGAGAGAGAGAGAGAGAGAGAGAGAGAGAGAGAGAGGGAAGGAGAGAGAAGGAGGGAGAGATAGGGGGAAGCAGAGAGGGAGGGAAAGAGGGAGGGAGAGAAATAAGGAGGCAGAGGGGGAGGAAGGGAGGGAGAGAGAGAGAGGGGGAGGGAGAGAGGGAGGAAGGGAAGAAGAGAGGGAGGGAGAGACAGAGGGAGAGATGGAAAGGGAGAGAGAGAGAGAGAGAGAGAGAGAGAGAGAAAGAGAGAGAGAGAGAGAGAGAGAGAGAGAGCGCAGCTCAAGCGGAAAACAGTTTTGTAACGACGAAAACTCCGTTGATGGTTGAGTATCCGACCGCAACAGGCAAACGATCGAGAGAGAGTCAGTCGGTGTAGAATGATCCTCTCTCCCCCGCCCCTCTCTCTCTCTCTCTCTCTCTCTCTCTCTCTCTCTCTCTCTCCTCACTCTCGATCATATATATATATATATATATATATATGAAAAAGGTGGAAAAAGAGAGTCACGGGTCTCGTTCCGACTTTATTCCTGACCGGTTTCGCTTGTAGCTTCTTCTTCAAGCGAAACCGGTCAGGAATAAACTCGGAACGAGACCCGTGACTCTCTTTTTCAACTTGTCACAATGTCTCAATATATATATATATATATATATATATATATATGTATGTGTGCATATACAGTATACAGTATATGTATGCATATCCGGGGGAGACTGCGCTTCAGCCCCATCGATTGGGTCGGGGTCGGAAACTGCATCCGGACACTCAAAGGATTCGGGAAGAGCCGGAAGTCGGTGTGCAACAGCCGGAAGTCGCGCAAAACGTTTATTTTTTTTTATTTATTTTTTTTTTTACTTCACCCCCGAGTCTCTCACCTACATGTATATCCGTGGACATAGATACTGACGCATACACATATACACACGTACGTACGTGCACACACATACGCTCACACACACACGGTCACGCATATACATACACACACACACAAAAGATTACAAAGGATTACAAAGGCGGAGCATGCCGACAGGAGACCACAAACACGCTCACATATACACACACGCGCTCACACACACACATACACACACACTCATGCACAAACACGCCCACAAACACACACATACCCACAAAAACACACAAAACACACACACGCATGGATGCATGCACAAAAATTTTCAGCCGAAAAAATATCGCACGACGGCAGTCAGAATGAATAAATCCTCAATGTAAATGTACATAATGTATAAACACATGATATGTATACAATCAGATAAATGAGACAGAATTCAGCTGGCGATATGCAGAGCAACACGACACCTGGAAAGGCTCTTCAGATATTTGGTTCTGGCTCGCGCCTTCCCGTTTTATTGCATAGAGGACGCCACATCCATCACAAATCCACTCGGACATCCACTCGCTCATCCACACGCGCAGACTCCCACTCCCTGGGCGGGTCAACTCTCGCGCATGACTCGCATTCTCACTCCCTCCTCTCCCGCCGCCTCTCGGTCTCCTCGTTAGGATGCAGTCGTATTCAAGTGGACGCGAATCGAAACGCGGGGCCCGCGACAACAGGCCCTGCGGCTCAAACGAGGTCACGAGGGGGAGGGGGAGGAGGAGGAGGAGCAGGTGGACGAAGGGAAAGAGGCGGGAGTGGAAGAGAAGAATGATGAAGAGGAAGAGGAAGTAGATGAGGAAGAATAAAAAGAAAAGAAGCAGAGGAAGAAAAAGAGGAAGCGGAGGAAGAGGAAGAAGGCATAGAAGAAAAAGAAGAAGAAGAAGAAGAAGAAGAAGAAGAAGAAGAAGAAGAGGCGGTGGATGAAGATACAGATTTTTTTTTTTTTTTTTTTTTTTGCCAAGTTAATTTGAACGTGGTCTACCTTTCATGTCACCCTACTGAGTTACGGCGAGGACAGAGCATGGAGTGTGGACATACTTCAGGATAAAGATTAATTACCGAGGAAAGCCTCAGAAGTGGGTGTCACGTGGGTGAGGTGGGTGTGGGCGGGGTCAGGTTAAGGCGAGGGCTGGGCGTGGTAGAAGGGACGAGGATGGGACAAAGGGTGGGAAGACGGGTGGGTGAGAATGAGGGCACGTGGGGTTGTGGGTGAGGATGGGCGTGGGTGGGGTGATTGTGAGGTGAAGGTGGGGTGAGGGTACGGGGTGATGGTGATGATGGGTTGACGGCGGGGGAGGGGTGGGGCAAAGGGGGGAGGTGAAGGGGAGGGGGGGCGAAGGGGGGAGGTGAAGGGGGAGGGGACAGAGGGAACGGCAACTGAGAAAGTGGAAAAATGGAATTGGAAGCACTGGGCATGTAATGGACCCGAATATTGCTGAGGAGGGAAAGGAGAGAAAAAAGAAGAGGAGAAGAGGGATGAGAAGGAGGAGGAGGTGGAGGAGGAGAGAGAAAAGGAGAAGGAAGAGGGTATGGAAGAGGAGAAGGAACGTGGGAAAGAGGAGAAGGAAGAGGGTGGGGAAGAGGAGAAAGATGGAGAGGAGGAGGAACGTGGGAAGGAGGAGAAGGAAGAGGGTGGGGAAGAGGAGAAAGATGGAGAGGAGGAGGAACGTGGGAAGGAGGAGAAGGAAAAGAGTATGGAAGAGGAGAAAGATGGAGAGGAGGAGGAACGTGGGAAGGAGGAGAAGGAAGAGGGTGGGGAAGAGGAGAAAGATGGAGAGGAGGAGGAACGTGGGAAGGAGGAGAAGGAAGAGGGTGGGGAAGAGGAGGAAGATGGAGAGGAGGAGGAACGTGGGTAGGAGGAGGAGGAAGAGGAGAAAAAGGTGGAGGAAGAAGAAGAAGGGATGAAAGAAGAATGTATGTACATAAGAACATAAGAAAGGAGACTACAAAAGACCATAAGTACTACACTAGGCAGTTCCATGTCCATTACTATCTATCTTCCATATCCATAAAGTTACCTAAGCTTCTTTTAAAATAACTGATAGTTTCAGCGTTCACTACTTGGTTACTAAGTCTATTTCATTCTTTGATCACTCTATCGGTAAATCAATTCTTGCCTATTTCCTTCTAAATCTAAATTTGTCCAATTTAGACCCATTAATGCGAGTCCTGCTCTGTTGTCTTAATATGATGACCTTGTCTGCATCACTGTTGTTAAAGCCCCTGATCCACTTGGAAACCTCTAATAGATCACCTCATACTCTGCGTCTTTCTAGAGAGAGTAAATTAAGGTACCTAATCATGACTTCGTAAGGTAAATTTCTGAGCCCATTTTGGTCATTCTCCTCTGTACTGATTCCAGTGAATTGATGTCCATTCTAGAGGACGGAGACCAAAACTATGCCGCATAGTCAAGGATGGGTCTAACTAACGCTAGATAGAGTTTCATAACTACCTTTACACTTTTATTCGTTACCGTCCTAGCAATGAAACCTAATGCTCTGTTGGTTCTATCCCTGGCGCTAATGCACTGCTTCATGGGTTTAAGGTCAGGAGTCACTAGCACTCCCAAGTCTCTCTCGCACTCAGTTTTCTCTAAAAAGGTGTTATCTAAACTATATCTGCTTTCTGGGTTGTGTAAATATACGTTTATCACATTGCATTTTGAGATATTGATATCCATTTGCCATTTCATCGACCATGTGAACAATTTGTTAAGATCTTCCTGCTGTATCCCAGCGTCTTCTCCTAACCTGATCTGGCGTCCTATTTTAGTGTCGTTCGCAAACTTATTAACATCAGTAATAATCCCATTGTTCAAGTCAGCTGTATACATAATGAACTATAAGGGACCCAAAATCGAGCCCTGGGAAACTCCACTAGTAACACTTCCCCAACTTGGATCTTACACCTTCAATGGTGACCCGCTGTTTTCTGTCACTGAACCATGATCTAATCTATTCAAACACTTTTCCTCCTATGCCATGGGCTTTGACTTTATTTAGTAGTCTGGTGGGGCACCTTGTCAAACGCTTGGCTAAAGTCAAGGTAACATTGTAACTATCATTGCTATCAGACACCTTGTACATATCAGTTAGAAGATTAATCACACATGTCTTTCCCTTGTTGAATCCATGCTCTGAGTCACGAATCAAATTATGTCTCTCGATGTGATCTCTGATTCTATTAGCTATTATTGATTCTAGCAGGGAAGAAGGGAGATGAGGGGGAAGAGAAGGAAGTGGAGAGGAGGGGGAGGATGAAGAGGAAGAAGAAAAAAAAAGGAGAAGAAAGATGATCAAGACGAGGAGCAAAAGGAGAAATGAAATGAAGAACTCTAAAGGGAAGACGAACGAAAAGGTTTGCCGCCCTCCAATATTTCGAGGACAGTGTCTGTTTCGGATTGAGAGGAACTAAGAGAGTTTTGCAGTGTGCGTGCGTATGTATGTATGTATGTTTATGTGTGAATGTGTGTGTGTATGTGTTTTTGTGTATGTGTGTGTGAGAGTGTGTTTGTGTGCGTATATATATATATATATATATATAATATATATATATATATATATATATATATATATATATATATATATTTATTTGTGTGTGTGTGTGTGTGTGTGTGTATGTGTGTGTGCTTATATATATATATATATATATATATGTGTGTGTGTGTGTGTGTGTGTGTGTGTGTGTGTGTGTGAATATATATGTGTGTGTGTGTGTGTGTGTGTGTGTGTGTATGTGTATGTGTGCGTGTATGCATGTATGCGAGCGCAATTCGAAACCGCAAAACGAGTTTGGTTGTTTTCGAACGTTTGCAAACGTTTCTGTAAACACAGTTGTTTATCTCTCTTCCTTCGTGTGTATCTGCTTGGCCGCGCTAAAGTTAACATTTTTTTTTTTTTTTTTTTTTTTTTTAGCGTGACCGACCAGGCTCCCACGTTTGCGTTAAATCACCTTCCCTACACTCCTCACCCTTCCACTCTACCTGCCGGCAGTCGATTTTATTCATTCGTGAGAGCCCCTTCGGTCGCAAAACGTTGAATAAAATCGTTCATAAAAACGTTCATAAAAACGTTTATAAAATCGCGTGACGTCATTCATGAAAAAACTCTTCAAAGTCTCCTGCGTAAGTCTGGCTTGAGTCAGAACAAAACCTATACATAAATATTTATACCATGCATATACATGCACCATTATATAGATACATATATACATATGCATACATATATACATATACATTTACATATACTGTACATATATACACATATTGTATGTGCATTGACTCCACTGAAAGCGTTTATGGCATTCGAGCTGACAGAACGACATAAGCGGGAGTCATAATCACAAAAGGTATTTAGTTGATCTCCCGGGAAGCAGCAGCAGCAGCAGCAGCGGCGGCGCCGGAGCGAGGCTGCCGTTGCCATGGCGACCGCTCTCGGGCGACCTCCTCCTCCTCCTCCTCCCAGCTTAAATTCGCGACGCCAATTTCTGCCCTTTGCAGCCGTGACGACGTGCACTGACATGCTATAGCGGACATGTCTTTTATACATACATACATACATACACACACACACACACACACACACACACATGTACAGTATATATATATATATATATATATATATATATATATATATATGTGAGCAAAATTGTGTTAAAAGAAAATGCACGATGATTTTGTGGGAACTAATGTAGTGCGCTGGTGGCATCATCGGAAGCGTGCTGCTCTTGCATTTGCTCAGTTGTGGGTTCGAATCCCGCTCCAAGATTTCCAGGAGTGAGTGTGACATTCCCCGGCTGTCCAAACGAATAATAGGGCAAAAGTGACGGCTTCGGCCGCAGCTATGCGGCTCCACATCCTCCTGATTTATTTAATTTTTTTTTTTTTTTTTTTTTACTTAAAGGCTCACGATAGTCCAATTCTGGAGAGAACAAGATCATTATAGCATTTCACCAAATTTATCCCCAAATTTCGTAAATTCAAACCTGGATTCTGAAATCAGTCCTAAAGACTCCGTCATTCATAAACCTCACGTTATGGCAACATCCTCGACTCAACACAGCCTGATTGGCTGTTGAAACGGACCACTTGGTGCGACAGCCAATCAAGTGCTGTTATGATGAATACGTCACTAATAACCCTCGGGTTATGGCAACGTTCGCGTCTTAACGGAGCCTGATTGGCTGTTGACCTAGACCGACCGGTGAGAGAGCCAATCAGGAGCGGTTATGACGAGTGAGTGTGTTGTCATAACGCCAAATTTACTTGTTTTTGGCAAAGTCCGTTCGCAGGGGCAGATCGTCGAGTGACTTGGCAAAAGACGAGGAACAGGTTTGGGCTCAACCTTTCATAATACGATATATTCAACATGTCAGTAATTTGGAGGTGAGGTGGCAGAAGAAAACGTTAAGGCTAGAGTATGGAGCTTTATTCAGAACCAGACGTTTCGACCTTTTGGGCCTTCCTCAGTGAGTCCACTGAGTTCACTGAGGAAGGCCCAAGAGGTCAAAACGTCTGGTTCTGAATAAAGCTCCATACTCTAGCCTTAACGTTTCATTTTGCCGTCACACTTCCATATTTGTCTGTCTTTGCATACATGTTAGTAATTATATATCTTATATATACAAGCACCCGGCTGACGCCGGCCGTGGCTCTGCCACTGGTGCTTGGCCTGCGGCGCCGCTTCGCCTTTTCCTCGTCTTGACGGATTTTATTCAGTCTCCTTTGGTCACGGGAGTCTTTCATAGCTTTCCTGATGGCGTATTTGTTTCTTCGTTTTGCCTGGTTGAACGTTTTGAAGGCCTTCTCTAAATAATACATTTGATATGTTTTGTGGTCGGGTTTTCCG
This sequence comes from Oratosquilla oratoria, assembly GCF_046742065.1. Classification (NCBI taxonomy): domain Eukaryota; kingdom Metazoa; phylum Arthropoda; class Malacostraca; order Stomatopoda; family Squillidae; genus Oratosquilla; species Oratosquilla oratoria. Next base: position 59,684,286 of record NC_134798.1, read on the forward strand.
CCCGATTTCACAGTTTTTATACCCGACGAAATAATGTTTCGAGAAATTTTCAGAAACGCTGTCTTCAATTTCTCCGTCAAAAAGTTCAAAATTGTCAAACATTTCGTCGGAATACTCGAAATCTTCAACTTCTCGTAGCGTCTCGTTGAATTTAAGCACTTTTCGTTGGAATTCTCGAACAGATGCGTTGGCACGGAAGGTTTTAACGTCTCTGTACAGATCCGGGAAAGCTTTTGTGTGTTCGTTACGTAACTGGGCATGCAGGTTCTTGTCATTCTGCAGTTCTGTTTTTTTATTTTTTCCGGTTAACCGTAATCCATTTCCAAAAGTGGCGAAGACGCCTTTTCTTGTTAGCGTCGGGTTCCCTGGCGGGCATGGTGCCTAAGATACAAAAAAACAACCACTATCTTAAACAACGTGACGTGGCCCAAAAACGCCGGACCCCTTTCCGTTTTCGCTCAAGCTCACTATGGTTTTGTGAAAACTGACAAATTGAGAAAACTCCGCGCTTTATAGTATATATATATATATTTATATATATATATATATATATATATATATATATATATACATATACATAATTCCAACAGTCGCCCCGGAATTCGAACCGGGGCGTTGCGTGACGCTAGGCCAAACCTGTACCGACTGAGCTAAAGTAGGCGACTGTCGGAATTACTTGATTGATATACGCTGTCAATGGCGATTCTATTCATATATATATATAAATATATATATATACATATATATATATATATATACATATATATATATATATATATATATATAAAATAAATCATACGAAAATCGACTTAAGCACATGAATCTGTTTTCCCTAAAAAAAGCGTAGACTCAGAGGTGACTTGATACAGGTCTTTAAGATTTTAAAGGGAATTGACAACATCAAAAGTGACAAAATTTTCACATTGAATGAGAATCAGACAAGAAACAATGGTCTCAAACTGTCCGGAAATAGATTCAATTTGGAAGTAGGTAGAAACAACTTTGCCAACCGTGTAGTTAATGAATGGAATAAACTTCCTGCACAGGTAGTGCAATGTAGTTCAGTTCGAAGCTTTAAGAATCATTTAGATAAATACCTAAGTAAGATGCTGTAATTATTATAATTTATGTTATATTATTTGTTTTTGTTTTTTTATAATTTGTCTGTCTGATTTTCATTTATTATTAGTTATATGTCAATTTATTATCATTTACTATTTACCTGTTTGTTTGTTATTCAACTATACCAATGCATTTATTTATGTATTTTAATTGTTATTTACATTGTTATAGTTTTAATTTATTATTAATATGATTTTTTTTTTTTTTTTTTTTTTTTTTTTTTTTTTTTTTTTTTTTTTTTTTTTTTTTTTTTTTTTTTTTTTTTTTTTTTTTTTTTTTTTTTTTTTTTTTTTTTTTTGCATCCGACCTAGATATGGATCAAAAGGTCTCCTGTCGGCATGCTTTGCCTTTGTAATCCTTTGTATATATATATATGTATGTATATATATATACACACTGTCTATATTGTATTTTGAGCTTGGAGGATAATTTGCATGCTTTGCAACCCGGTGAAGAACAGATTATTCACCTGTGTATATTTGTACCCAGACACAAACACACACACACACACACTTTTTCTAACAAATTTCCTCTTCTATGCAGAACTTCCCTCCATATTCTTATTTTCATTTTAATATTTCCTTTTGCTTTTCTTCTCATTTTTTGATCCATACATTGCCAACGAGTCTCCTCTATTCCCTGAACATGTACAAACCATTTTGACGAGGATTATTCGCCTTTTCAATTCCACTCTTATTCTATTTCAACCAATTTTTTGACACATTTTCTCTCCTTGAAACCAGAGACCTTTTTCTCGCTCAACTTGCAGGTCTGTACCAATCTATCTTTACCAACTTCGCCTCCTTTTTATTATTATCATTATCATTTTTTGGCGGGCCTAGCTGTGGATGAGCTGTGTCTTGCGACACTGCTTCTGACCCAGGGCAGTGGACAGGATGCAGGGATGACCCGTCATCCAGGAGGTGCCAAGATAAGAGGGAGGGAAGAGGGTGGAGGGGAGTGGAATATATAGGAAATGAAATGGGTGGGAGTGGTTTCTATGCCTTTTTCTTTTTGGCTACCACCCCGTGTAGGGGGAAAAAGCCTTTGGTATATGTATGTATGTATGTATTCTTTGGCGACGGAAGCCAGCGGTGAGAGATCGCCCACAGGGATAGAAACGCTGGTAAACTACATCCCAGAGTAACTACAACCGTTTTGGTGAAGCGCGACTGCAGTGGCCGTAATTGGCTACCACCACAATGTCGTGGGTTGGCAAATAAAAGCCTCACTACGCGTTTAATACAATACATTGAATAACAATTTCAGAGAGCACAGCAATCGACAAATGCATGCCTACAAGTCTGAGGCAGAGTTACAACTAGACGCCAAACCTCTTTGCGCGAAACATACACATTTCACTTGGTTCTCCTTAGAGAATATACAAAGAACTGTTATCAAATAATACATACATACATACATATACCAAGGCTTTTTCCCCCTTACAAGGGAGGTAGCCAAAAAGAAAAAGGCATAAAATCATTCCCACCCATTCCATCCCTAAATACACTCCACTCCCCTCCACCCTCCCTCTCATCTTAGCACCTCCTGGATGACGGGTCATCCCTGCACCTGGTCCACTGCCCTGGGTCAGAGGCAGTGTCGCAAGGCACAGCACATCCACAGCAAGGCCGCTTTATTAAATCGGCGACCCCCCAAATAATACAATGACAATTATAAAATTAATATGCAACAAAATCTATAATTATGTAATGCAAAAATACAAACACAATTGAACAATTCGCAAGTATAATACACAATAAATGTACGATGTTACAACGCAGTACGTAAATATAATATACGCAATGATACGATACCATCACACTGATACAAGACCACTGCCTCCGTTACGCTCTCCGAGATGGTTTGTTTTGTTCCTTCTTGTGTCTTCTTTCCTTCATGGGAATTTTAAAAAAGACGAATCTGGCATTTAGGATTTTGTCTACCTTTTCTTGTGTCATTCCTGCGCTTGGGGCCAAAACCTCCCATAGAAAGTTCTCTCTATTAGGAATCTCTAAAATTCGCAACTTATTCGGGAAGAAACGCCCTTCAAAAAATATGTCGGAATAGTAGACTTTTTCTGATATTCGATATTTCCTATATTATGGACCTGTTTGTTCTTAGTATTGGAGATTTCCAAATTCTAGGCACTCGAAGTAGAAAGAACTATTGAATTATGTATGCATGGGTGCACACACACACACACACACACACACACACACACACACACATATACACACACACACACATACAATTATATATGTATATATATATATATATATATACACATACATACATATAACATTTATTAATACTTAACGATGTGCTAACATATAAACCTGTGTGTGTGTGTATGACGTCAATCTATAAATGGTGCGGCGTCACTATGAGGCGAAGAGCGCCGCCACAGGGGTGGGGGGGGTGACAGCCCCCCGGAAGGTCCCCCCCTTCATCCTCCCAGCTCTCCCTTGCAATCCCCCCACCCATCCCCAGCATCCCCCCACCCCCCACCTTGTAGTCCCACGTTTCTGTGTCGTGTCATCCACGTGAACATGACCAACATTTTGCATTTGAACCAATGTCGGGATGGAAGGAAATATCTCTCTATTTTTCTCTCTCTTCCTCTCCCCCCCTCCCTCTCTCTCTATTTTTCTCTCTCGTTCGTCCTTGTCTCACAATACATATATAAATACATATGCATATACATATGACGCTGTTCGGAGGCTCTTATCTTCCTGTGTTCGATTTCAGATATCTGTCACCTGCTTTCTCTCTCTCTCTCTCTCTCTCTCTCTCTCTCTCTCTCTCTCTCTCTCTCTCCCGCAGCTGGCTCTATAGGTTGCAAACCCAAAGCTTAATGGCATGAAATCATATTTATGCCTCACGGTCAATGTCGGTGTTTGTCGAAAATGACGGGGAAGGGGGGGGGAGGGGGGGAAGGGAGGAGGGGGAAGGGAGGAGGGGAGAGGTTGGGAAGGGGGAGGTGGAAGGAAGGAGGGGGAGGGGAGAGGCGAGAGGGGGGGGAGAGGTTGGGAGGGGTTGGTGGGAAGGGAAGGTGGACTATAGGGGCAGGGGGAGGGAGATGAGGTGGAAGGGGGCGGGTGAAGGGAGAGGTAAGAGGAGGGGAAGGAGGGAAAAGGGGGTGGATAGAGAAGTTAGGTTATGGGGAGGGAGCGGGGAAGGAGGTCGGGGAGGGGAGAGGTGGGTGGAAGGAAGAAAAGAAAGGAGGAGGGAGGTGGATAGGAAGGAGGGGGGGCTATGGGGACGGGGAGGAAAAGGGGGAGGGGAAGGAGGCCGGGGAGGGGAGAGGTGGGTGGAAGGGAGAAAGGAAAGGAGGAGGGAGGTGGATAGGAAGGGGGGGCTATGGGGACGGGGAGGGAAAGGGGGAGGGGGAGGGGGAAGGGAGAGGGGGAATGGGGAGTGGGGTAGCTGGTCATGAAGCGGAAGCCAGTCTCCACTGCAAACGAACCTTCAGCTTTGGAGTAATTCAATTCACGTGATTGGTGATGCAAACGATAAAAAAAAAAATAACTAAATAAATAAAAATAAAATATCGACACGAGCTTGATGTAGCGGTAAAGGGTGACAACTATATCAAAATGTTCCTTGAAAAAATAAAATAAAATAAGATAAAATAAAATAATAGAATAATTATAATAGAATGGGAGAGGGGGGTGTTATCTTAATGATTTTTTTTTCTAGGCCACCCTTCTCTCTTTCTCTCTCTCTCTCTCTCTCTCGCCCTCTCTCTATGTATCTATGTACGTGTGTGCACGTAAGTCTGCATACATGTGTGCGTGCGCGTGTGTGTGTTCGTGCGCGCGTGCACACCACAAATCTTGGCAAACACGGCTAAACCCAAAACATGTGTCTGAATGCGATTCTGCCAAGCCCGACTGTTTATTCATAGAAAACGGGATGTTGGCGGGTGTCAGAAAATGTCAAACCGATACATTAATCAACCGCATTTGCATACACACACACACACACACACACACACACACACACACACACACACACACCTTTTTATGGCATGATGAAACGATGACAACCTCGTTGAATCTTTGATAATGGGGAAAAATAACGAATTTCAAAGGATATATATATATATATATATTATATATATATATATATGTATATATATATATATATATATATATATATATATATATATATATATATGTATATATATATATATATATGTATATATATATATATATATATATACGTTTCTCTTTAATTGATCCTGATTCCGTTTTCAATTTGCTTCCGTGTGGTAATTCTTGGATTCAAAACGGCGCACTCTATATGCTTTATTCTGGCGGAAGACGTCCCACGGACCAGAAAGTGGCCCATCGCTCGTTGGGCAGGTGGGCCACCAAGATGGCCCTACGGCCCATTTCTATATCAAGAAACGGTTAGACAACTTTATGGATGGGGATGACAGGTGGTCATGGACATGGAACTGCCTAGTGTAGGACTCATGGTCTCTTGCAGTCTCCTTCATTCTTGTGTTTTTGTGTATTTTATTTTATTCTATTTTCAGGAATCTGCCTAAATAAATTTCGAATCATTCCTATAATAAGTAATAAGCTTCCAACAAACAAACACACAAATGAATATGCAATTCAATAGATACACGAATACAGATGAATATAGATTCATAAATAGATTTTTAAACTTAAACAAAATCATAGGGGCTATGGATGAATTACAATGTTAGTCCCATCTTAAGAATTTCTGTTCGATTTTTTTCTATTTGTTAGACTTTTTTGTATTTTCTAATAACAAACGTCTGACGATTTTATTAAACTGAGAGGAAGGATCTCGTCTCAGGGGGGTCCCGGCCGCCGAAGGTCCCGTTCAAACGAGGGTCCGCGAGTGACACCAGTGAGTCCTGACAGACCCTCTTCACTCCATAATAAAATCACCTGACGGCACTCCAGTCAAAATGTAAGGAATAGGTAGGCCTCGGTATTGCGGGGGTCTCTGTCATGTAGGTCGGCGACTGGTGCAGACGTCTGTGACAAGCTGGAAATGTCCCTCCCTCCCTCCTTCCCCCCCTCCCTCCCTCCCTCCCCTCCCTCCCTCTCTCTACTCCGGCCACAGGCAATAGCAGGTAGAAAGGCGGGGTGATATGCAAATATAGGAGATTGTACACGCATACGTATACACAGGTATGCATCATATATACATATATATATATATATATATATATATATATATATATATATATATATATTATATATATATATATATTATATATATGTATATATATATATACATTTATATATACATATATATATACATAGATATGTACATATATATATGTATATATATATATATGTATATATATATATACACACACACACACACATATATATATATATGTATATATATATATATATATATATATATATTGCAACTCTGCACTATTTCACATTTTCATCGATATATTTCCACGGTTTCCTTGACTGTCATTTCTCATTATCATCATCATCATTTCCTTTCTCGTCTCTTTTATTGCCTCTTTCATCTCGCCTCTCCCGCGGCTGACCAGCAGCGACTGCCTCTTTGTTTGTTTGTTTGCTTGTTTGTTTGTTGTTAGCCGAAGCGACAAACTGGGCACTTAGCACTCAGCTTCGTTATTCTCTGATTTGGTTTGCACCCTCTTCCTCCTTGTCTCCTCCCTCCTCCTCCTCTTCCTCTAAGTCTTCCCCCTCCTCCTCTTCCTCCATGTCTTCCCCCCTCCTTCTCCTCCTCCTTCGCCTCCTTATCCTCGTTCTAATTCTACTCCTTCTTTTCTTTCTCCTCTCCTCCAAATTCTCCTCCTCCTCTTCCTCTATGTCTTCCCCCCTCCTCCTCTTCCTCTATGTCTTCCCCCTTCCTCCTCCATGTCTTCTCCCTCCTTCTCCTCCTCCTTCGCCTCCTTATCCTCGTTCTAATTCTACTCCTTCGTTTCTTCCTCACCTCCTCCAAATCCTCCTCCTCCCTATTTTCCTCTTCCGCCGCCTTCTCCCGCTTCCCCATCTCCTCCTCCTCCTCCTCCTCTACTTCCTCTTCCTCCTCCTCCTCCCTCTTCTCCTCTTCCGCCTTCTCCCGCTTCCCTCATCTCCTCCTCCTCCTCCCTCTTCTCCTCTTCCGCCTTCTCCCGCTTCCCCCATCTCCTCCTCCTCCTCTACTTCCTCCTCCTCCCTCTTCTCTTTCTCCTTCTCCCGCTTTCCCATCTTCTCCTCCACTTCTTCCTCCTCCTCCCTATTTTCCTCTTCCGCCTTCTACCGCTTTCCCCCATCTTCTCCTCCTCTTCCTCCTCCTCCTCTACTTCCTCCTCCTCCTCCTCCTCCCTCTTCTCCTCTTCCGCCTTCTCCCGCTTCCCCCATCTCCTCCTCCTCCTCTACTTCCTCCTCCTCCCTCCTCTCTTTCTCCTTCTCCTCCTCCTCCTCCCTCGTCTCCTCTTCCGCCTTCTCCCGCTTCCCCCATCTCCTCCTCCTCCTCTACTTCCTCCTCCTCCCTCCTCTCTTTCTCCTTCTCCCGCTTTCCCCCCATCTTCTCCTCCACTTCTTCCTCCTCCTCCCTATTTTCCTCTTCCGCCTTCTACCGCTTTCCCCCATCTTCTCCTCCTCTTCCTCCTCTACTTCCTCCTCCTCCCACTTCTCCTCTTCCGCTTTCTCCCGTTTCCCCTCCATCTTCTCCTCCACTTCCTCCTCCTCCTCCCCATTCCCCTCCTGTGCGTGTCTGGGTCTGAGGTACATTTTCGCAAACCACAATAAATCTTCCTCTATATTAGTTTCCGATACTTTTCCTATTCAAATTTCCATATTTTTACTCCGTTCGCCACCCCACCACGCCACTTCTCCCCCCTTCCCTCCCCCTCTCTTTTTCTCCCCCCTCCTTCTCTTTTTCTCTCCCCCCTTCCCCCCCTCCCTCCCACTCCATAACACATTCTTGCCTCTTTTCTTCAACTTCCTCTCTCCCTCCACCCGTTGCCTTTTTCTTCCCATTTTCGACGGGCAACTTTACCTCCTTCTCTCCCTTCCTCCCTCCCTCCCTCCCTCCCTCCTTCGCTCCCTCCCTCCCTTCTTCATTCCCTCCCTACCTCTCTCCCTTCCCTCCCTACTTCACTCCCTCCCTCTCTCCCTTCTTCATTCCCTCCCTCCTTCACCCCTACCTCCCTCCTTCACTCCCTCCCTCCTCCTCTCCCTTCCTCCCTCCCTCTCTCCTTCATTCCCTCACTCACTCACTCCCTCCCTCCTTCTCTTTCTCTCCCTCCTTTTCTTCCTCCTTCACTCCCTCCCTCCCTCCTCCATTCATTTCCTTCCTCCCTCCCTCCCTCCCTCCTTCACTCACTCACTCCCTCCCTCCCTCCTTTTCTTCCTCCTTCCCTCCCTCCCTCCCTCTTTCGCTCCCTTTCTCCCTCGTTCACTCCCTCTCTACCTATTTCATTCTCTCCTTCACTTCCTTCTTCCCTCCCTCCCTCCCCTTTCGCTCCCTCACTCCTTCTCTCATTCACTCCCTCCCTCCCTTCTTCACTTCCTCCCTCCCTCCTTCGCTCCCTCACTCCTTCGATTTCTCCCTCCCTTCTTCACTCCCTTCTTCCCTCCCTCCTTCTCTCCCTCCTTCGCTCCTTCCCTCCCTCCTTCCACTCTTCTTCTCCTCGTCCGCTTCCTCCTCCTGTCTTCCGACTCATCCCTGTGCCCCCTATCCTACCTCTTCCTTCTCCTCCTGCGCCCCCCCTCCACCGTAAGGACTGCCTGTTTTATGCAGTCAATATCTTAAGGACTTTAGTGACATCCTTACGGAGCAAGTCAGCATTCTTTTATGATTGGAGGCTCTTCAAAAAAAAAAAAAAAAAAAAAAAAAAAAAAAAAAAAAAAAAAAAAAAAAAAAAAAAAAAAAAAAAAAAAAAAAAAAAAAAAAAAAAAAAAAAAAAAAAAAAAATTAAAGGATAGAGGCTCTCAAAAAAAAAGAAGGAAAAAAAAAAAAAAAAACACCTTAAAGGATAGAAGCGCTGGGTATTACTGACAAAATACTTCCTCGACGACGATAAAAAGTCCTTGTTAGAAGTCCGACTAACGTCTCACACTGCCCATCTAACACATGGAGCCTAACATTACAAATTACCCTGCTACAGTCTACAGCTATATCTTGATTCTTTGTATATATAACAACATATGATATGTATATATGTACACATACATGTGTATACACACACACACACACACACACACATACAAACATATACATACACAAATACATACACATACAATCACATACACACAAACACACACACATACAATCACATACACACACATACAGACACATACAAAACTATACACACACACACAGACATTCACACGAATCCCGACTCAAATAAGAGCTAACAGGAAAAGAGAAAGAGGTGTCCCCTGGCGTACCCAAGAGGAACTTCTCTTGGTTCTCTCATTTCGTCGTTTCCTCCCTCGTTCTCCCCCGGGAACCTCGAGGCGGCGCTGCCTGTACGAGGGGGTGGGGGGCGTAGGGGGGGGGGGTAAGATCGGAAAAGGGTCCCTTCCGGTAGGAGAGCCATCTTTAAGAACGAGGTGGTGCCTCTCTCTATATACTGGTGTGTGACATAGGTGTCTCTGTCTCTCAAATATACGAGTATATATATATATATATATATATATATATATATATATATATATAAATATATATATATATATGAAGCAAATCACCATTGACGGCGTACGTCAATCAAATGATTCCGACATATAGCTTAGTAGAGTCGGCCTAACGTCACGCAAGGCCCCGGTTCGAGTCCGGGGGCGACTGTCGGAATAATTATATATATATTTATATATATATATATATATATATATGTATATATATATATATATATATATATACCGTATTATATATATATATATATATATATATATATATATATATGGTGCTGCGGATGACCTTGTAATAGGTCAAATGAGATCTTGACCCCTTGATTACAGTGACGCAACTTCCGAGGGCGTCCCTCCGCTGAATAAAATCGTTGGGGATTAGGAAGAAGAGGAAAGGACGTCGCCGTATTGAAGGGAGTTGATGAAACACTACGGTACTGTGTCTGAACACGAAAGGCTGATAGCTGGTGCCATGTGTCAAGTAGTTTTCTTTTTTCTTTTTTCTTTTTTTTGTCAAAAAAAAAAAAAAAAACTCACACTTGAGTCTCTGGGGCAACGATAAGCAAAGACAAACAAATCTCAAGGTTTTCCTACAAATGAGACCTCTACTCCTCCTCCTCCTCTTCCTCCAACTCCTCCTCCTCCTCTTCCTCCATCTCCTCCTCTTCCTCCATCTCCTCCTCCTCCATCTCCTCCTCTTCCTCCATCTCCTCTTCCTCCATCTCCTCCTCCTCCTCTTCCTCCATCTCCTCCTCCTCCTCTTCCTCAATCTCCTCCTCCTCCTCCTCTTTTCCATCAGCCTCCTCCACGTCTCTTCCCCCTCCTTCGCTTTTACTGCTTCCTCCTTATCTTCTTCCTCCTCCTCCTTTTTCTGGTGTCCTCTCCTCTTCCTCCTCATTGCCCTTCTCGTTCTCTTTTTCCTATTTCATGTCATTTCCTTTTCCTTCTCGTCCTCTCCACCTCTTCCTCCCTCTCCTTCTCTCCCTCCTCCTCTTTCACGTCATTTCCCGCCACTTCCTCCCTGTCCTCCCCACCTCTTCCTCCATCTCCTCCTCTTCCTCCTCCTCTTTCATCACGTCATTTCCCCCCACTTCCTTCTCGTCCTCCCCACCTCTTCCTTCCTCTCCTCCTCTTCCTCCTCCTCTTTCATATAATTTCTTTTTCCTTCTCGTCCTCTCCACCTCTTCCTCCCTCTCCTCCTCTTTCACGTCATTTCCCCCTCACTTCCTTCTCGTTCTACCCACCTCTTCCTCCCTCTCCTCTTCTTCCTCCTCTTTCACGTCATTTCTTCTTCCTTCTCGTCCTCTCCACCTCTTCCTCCCTCTCCTCCTCTTTCACGTCATTTACTCTTCCTCCTCGTCCTCCCCACCTCTTCCTCTCCTTCTCTTCTTCCTCCTCTTCCACGTCATTTCCTTTTCATTCTCGTTCTCCCCACCTCTTCCTCCATCGCCTCCTCTTCCTCCTCCTCTTTCACGTCATTTCTTCTTCCTTCTCGTCCTCCCCACCTCTTCCTCCCTCTCCTCCTCTTCCTCCTCCTCTTTCACGTCATTTCCCCTACTTCCTTCTCGTCCTCCTCTCCTCTTCCTCCCTCTCCTTCTCCTGCTCTTGCTCCCTTTTCCTCCTCCCTCTCCTCCTCCTCCTCCCTCTCTTCCTCATCCTCCCCAATTCCCAAAACTTTCCCAACTCGATTCTTCACCATATTCATCACCACAGCAACCACGTCCCGTGTCTTTCCTTGTTATTTTTATTTTCGTCTATATTCTTCTCCTCTTCCCTTCCCCCCCCATAGGGTGATGCTCTCTACGTGATTTCTGTGCCGTCACTAGTTCAGGGACTTTGAGGAGGCATGTCCATACGGACCAGAGTCACACATCGTTCTTTCATGAGTAGCGACCATTCTTCGCAAAAAAAAAAAAAAAAAAAAAAAAAAAAAAAATATATATATATATATACATATATATATATATATATATAAATACATATAAACACACACACACACACATATACTGTCCATCTGTTCTGCTTTCCTGGATTTTCCCCCTCCACCTCTTCGGTGCTATACTGACCACCAAGGATAGAGGCGCTGGATATTACTGAAAAAAAGATACCCAACTTTCTACTCCTCCAGCTTTTCCTTCTTCCTAACATAAGCGTTTTCTTCTTCTTCTTCACTCTCTCCTCCACCACATTCCTCCTCTTCCATGTCTTCCTTCTCCTCCTCGTCCACCTCCTTCCTCTTCTTCACTCTCTTCTCCACCATATTCCTCCTCTTCCATGTTTTCCTCCTCCTCCTCCTCGTCCACCTCCTTCCTCTTCTTTACCTTCTCCTCCACTACATTCCTCCTCTTCCATGTCTTCCTCCTCATTCCTCCACTACATTCCTCCTCTTCCATGTCTTCCTTCTCCCCCTCGTCCACCTCCTTCCTCTTCTTCACTCTCTCCTACACTACATTCCTCCTCTTCCATGTCTTCCTTCTCCTCCTCGTCCACCTCCTTCCTCTTCTTCACTCTCTCCTCCACCACATTCCTCCTCTTCCATGTCTTCCTTCTCCTCCTCGTCCACCTTCCTCTTCTTCTTCACTCTCTCCTCCACCACACTCCTCCTCTTCCATGTCTTCCTTCTCCTCCTCGTCCACCTCCTTCCTCTTCTTTACCCTCTCCGCCCTTCGTGATCGGTGATGTCTGCTTTTCTCATTTCATCTGTTTTGACTTCTGTTCCTTTCAGACTCATGACTTATTGCATCTCCTTCTCCCCTTACCCCTTCTTTCCTTCTCCCATTCCCCTCCTTCCCCCTTCCCTCCTTCTCCCCTTCCTTCTCTCTCTGATTCCCTTAGTTTACTTTTCATGAGCATCGCGCCCTTTCCTCCTTCGCCTCTTTCCCTCCTTCTCCCCTTCCCCTCCTTCCCCCTTCCCTCCTTCTCCCCTTCCTTCTCTCTCTGATTCCCTTAGTTTACTTTTCATGAACATTGCGACCTTTCCTCCTCCGCCTCTTTCATTTATAAAATCTCATCGCTTTATTAAAGTTCTTTATGTGTTTTGTTCAGGCTAAGGACAATTGGGGAGGTTAGGGTAAATTAGTTCCATGCAGAGACGTAAGGCAGAAGTGCCTAAGTAATTACTAAAATTTACTTCTCTGGTAAATGATGTGATCTTTGGTGGAATAAGCCACGCCCCCCAAAGTTTTCCTGGCCAATCATAATCCTCGACACTCACTTACGTCATTCAAAAACCGATCGTGATTGGTCAAGGAAGATCACTGTGATGACTGTATCAATATTTTACGAGGTTCTCATCGTACGGGTTTCAGCATGGATGTCTTCTCTCAACCCTTTCTGCTCTTGATTCCAGTCCTTTGATCTCTCCTGTTCGCTCTCTAATCTGCTCTCAGGTCCTCTCAGTTTCCCCCTTCCGCTCATCTTCTCTTTCAACCCTTCCCGCTTCCCGTTTTCTTTCTGTAATTTCTTGTTTACATTCGTGATTCCCAAAGAGGTCGCTTCTCTTGAAGTCACTCCTCCTCATGGCTTATTCATACTTTGATTTTGACTCGCAGCTTCCGGGCTTCCCTTTTTTTTCGATTTTCTTGAAGAAATTTTGGCTTTCCTCAAAGCCGCTCCTACTCGTAGCTTATTTACACTTTCTGATTTTGACTCGAAGGTTCTGCTCGGCTTTTTTTTCTTTCTTTAAGAAAATTTAGTCTTACCTCTGAAGTCACACCCAATCTTCGTGTATTATTCACATTTTCTGATTTTGAGTTTCAGGTTCTCTCCTTTTCTTTATATCTATATTTTTCTTTCTTTTTAATAATTCTTTAAGTCACTCCCTATCTTCAGAAGTTATTCACACTTTCTTAGTTTGACTTGCACGTTTTTTTTTTGTTTTTTTTTTTTTTTTTTTTTTTTTTTTTTTTTTTTTTTTTATTATTTTGTTTTTTTTTTTTTTTTTTGTTTTTTTTACGAAATTGCAGTAATTTGATTCTTCGAGAGCTACTAGTGTCTGTTTTATTCTTTGTTACACCTTATAACGATTTTTTAACCATGCCTGCGAAATCACGTTGTTGTGCACTGAAGAACTATTGAACAATTTCAAAATAATAATTCTTTAAGAAATTTTGGTTACTTCGACATTTTAAATTTTGGCAATATGTTCACTTTATTCTCTACTTTGTAAATCATCCTGTGATTTTCTCATCTAATTCAATACTGAATTTTTTTTTCCAATTTGGAGATGTAATGAACTTCTGACGAGCTTCCTAACTTCCAAATATTTGTTCTCCTAACTGCGGCTACTAGACCCACCGACCCAAAGCTAAACAAGATAAGTCTGTAACCTGAGACGAAACAAGATGGCGCCGGGTTCCCAAGTTTAAATCTGACAGTTGGAAAGCCTGAGTGATACTCTGAGCAAATGACTCAAACTTGAGCGAATGACTTAGCCCCTCCCACCTCTCTTTCTCTCTCTCTCTCTCCCCCTCTCCGTCACTTCCTCTGTTGCTTTTTATTTCTCCATCTCTCTCCTTCTCTTGTTCACTCACTCTCTTTCTCCCTTGCTCTCCCTATCCCTATCTCTCTTATTTACTCACTCTCTCTCTCTCTCTCTCTCTCTCTCTCTCTCTCTCCCTCTCCCTGTTGCTTGTTATTTCTCCATCTCTCTCGTTCTCTTGTTCCCTCACTCTCTTTCTCTCTTCCTTTCCCTATCCCTATCTCTCTAATTTACTCTCTTTCTCACTTACAAAGGATTACAAAGGCGGAGCATCCCGACAGGAGACCTTTTGGTCCATAACTAGGTCGGATGCGGAAAAAATATAATAATGACAAATAAACAAAAAAGAAATAAAATAAAAACAATAATAATATAAATACTAATAAATAAAATTAATTCACTCTCTACCTCTTCCTCTCTTAAGTCCTCACAGTCCCTCCAGTGACTGCAGACCTCCTCCTCCTCCTTTCCTGATCCTTGACCTTCTCCTCCTCATCCTCTTCCTCCTCGTACTCCTCCTCCTCTTTCTGCTGCTTTGGTCCTCCTCGGCAGTGCTCGAGTCCCACTCATTGTCGTCCTTAGAACTCGGCAGAGCTTTCTTTTCCGATGGAATTTTGCCTTCCTGTCATGGGCCGCCATTGTTCTCTGTGCCATCTCCCCCTCCCTTCCTTCCCCTCCTCCTCCTCCTCCTCCTCTTCTTCCTCCCTGCCCGTCTCCATTTGTTTCCATCGCTACCATCATCATTACCTCCTCCTCCTCTTCTTCCTCTTTACCTCCCTCCTCCTCCTCCTCCTCCTCCTCCTCCTCCTCCTCTTCTTCTTCCCTCCCCGTCTCCATATGTTTCCATCGCTACCATCATCTTCACTTACTCCTCCTCCTCCTCTTCCTCTTTACCTCCCTCCTCCTCCTCTTCTTCCTCTCTGTCGTCTCCATTTGTTTCCATCGCTACCATCATCTCCACTTCCTCCTCCTCCTCCTCCTCTTCCTCTTTTTCTTCCTCCTCCTTCCCCTCACCCTTCTTTTTTAATCGTGGTGATTGAATATACTACAATGTCCTCATTACGAACTCACTCCACCGCCAGGTAGCCTCGAACAGCCTCTACTTCTGACCTCTTGCCCTAAATGTCCCTCGATGCAAAAGGGAGGGTTGTTTCCCTTCGGTTGAATAAAATCACCTGACGGCAGACAGAACGAAATGACTAATCGGGAATAGCAATGAGAGGTTTAAAGTCTTCCATTACTCTCTCCCACTCTCTAATTCTCTCTCACTCTTCCTCTTCATCATCTCATTCGTCCCTATTTCTTACCTTCTTGTACATTCTCTTTTTTCGCTTTTTTTCTCATATTTTTATTCTCTTTCTCTCTTTCGTTCACTCTCACCGACTCTCACAACTTGACCCGCTCTCTTCGTGTGTCCTCCAGCTCTCACGCTCCAACATTCGCTCTTTATTCCTCTTACGCGCACTCTCAGACTCTCTCGTTGTCGTCTCCTCGTCGATACTTTTTTCGTCTTATCTCTTGCATTTGCCTCCGCCTCTTCCTCCTCCACCTCCTCTTCCTCCTCCTCCTCCTCTTACTCCTACCGCTACTGCTACTTCACTTTTATTTTTTCTTCCTCCTCCTACTTTTATCTCTTCTTCTTTCTCTCCCTCCTCACGCTCCTCCTTCAACTCCTCTTCCTCTCCCTTATACTCTTCCTCTTTTTCAAACAAAGCCCGTGGGAGTGAATTATATATATATATATATATATATATATATATATATATATATATTTATAGATATATATATATATCTATATATATATATATATATATATATATATCTTGCATCTGGCTCCTCCTCATATTCCTCCCCTCCTTCTTCCTCCTGCTCCTTCTCTTCCCATTCCTCTTCCTTCTTCTTCCCCACCTCCTCCCTCGTCCCCGCTTCTTGCCCCTCTTCCTCTTCCTCCCGTGCCCCACCTCCTCTTCCTCTTCTCCCTGCCCCTTCAGATTTCATGAACTTCAGTGGGAAGAGCCAATCAGCAAAGATCAATTAGTCATCATTATTTACTATTTACCTGTTTGTTTATTATTTAACAATACCTATGCATTTATTTATGTATTTTATTTATTATTTAAATTATTATAGTTCTTATTCATTTATTTATCATTATTATGATTTTTTCGCAACCGACCTAGATATGGACCAAAAGGTCTCCCGTCGGCATGCTCCGCCTTTGTAATCCTTTGTAAGAACAACATTAGTGGTAGCAACAGCCACAGCCATAATCACAATCACAGTCACAACTACAACCCCAACCGGAAACAGAACTACAAATAATTAAATAAATCAAAATAATTAAACAAATGAAAAATATAGCAAACATATGGAAGGAGAAAGGCAAGAACAGTATGTGTGTGTCTGTGTGTGTGTGTGTGTGTGTGTGTGTGTGTGTGTGTGTGTGTGTGTGTGTGTGTGTGTGTGTGTGTGTGTGTGTGTGTGTGTGTGTGTGTGTGTGTGTGTGTGTGTGTGTGTGTGTGTGTGTGTGTGTGTGTGAGTCGCCCACTTTTACTGACTGTGGAAGCTGGTCTTCTCTGCGCATTAGGCCCATACATGGTCGACCGGACGGTGGAGGAGGAGGAGGAGGAGGAGGAGGAGGAGGAGAAGGAGGAGTAGGAAGAGGAGGAGCAGGAGGAAGAAGAGGAGGAAGAGGAAGAGGAGGAGGAAGAGCAGGAAGAGGAGGGGAAGGAGGAAGAGGAGGAGCAGGAGGAAGAAGAGGAGGAGGAAGAGCAGGAACAGGAAGAGGAGGAGGTGGAGGAAGAGGAAGAAGAAGAGGAAGAAGATGAAGTGGAGGAGGAAGAGGAGGAGCAAGAGGAGGAGCAGGAGGAGGAGGTGGAGGAGGAGGAGGACAACAACCACCACTATTACTACCACTACCGCTAATACCACAACCAATACTACCACCGCATTCATAAGCTTAAGCTTCTTGCGTCCTTCTCTCACTTCATCGCCTCCTCCTCCTCATCCTGCTCTTCCTCCTTCATTCCCCCGTCCTCCTCCTCCTCCTCCTCCTGCTCTTCCTCCTTCATCTCCCACTTCTCTCTTCTTCCTCCTTCCTCTCCCTCTACCTATATCTCCTCTTCCTCCTCCTCTTCCTCTTCCTCTATCTCCTCTTTATCCTTCTTGTTCCCTCTTCTATTTTTTCCACCTTTCTCTCTTTTTGCCCTCCACTCCTACACTTTGATACTAAAATTTCAAATCAATATTTTGTCTCGATTTCAGTTTCAGGACCAACATACATCCCATACCTCTCCCTCCCTCCCTTCCCCCCTCCTCCACCTCCCTCCCTTCCCTCCTCCACCTCCCTCCCTCCCTATATCCATCCCTCCATTCATCCATACGGCTATAAGCCTCTTTCCGTTTGTATTTCTCCGTTTCCTCCTCCTCCTCCTCCTTCTCCCTCTTCTCGTCCTCCCTCTACTCCTCCTCCCTCTACTCCTCCTCCTCCTCCTCCTTCCTCCGGTGCCATTAGATGCCAGACCAGTCCTCCTCTTCCTCCTCCCTCTTCTCCCTCCTCCTCCTTCCTCTTCCCCCTCCTCCTCCTCTTCATTTGCCTGTGTGCTTGCTCGTGCTGAAGCCAGAGTATTTTCTCGTCCACGCTTCGCTTCGCTTTGCTACGCTTCGCTTCGGTTTGCTTCGCTTCGCTTCGGTTTGCTTCGCTTCGCTTCGGTTTGCTTCGTTTCACTTCGCTTTGCTTCACTTCGCTTTGCTTCGCTTTGCTTCGCTTCTCTCCGCTTCTCTCCTCTCTGCTCTTTTTATCTTCATTTTGCTCTCTCCTCTTCTCTGCCCCTTCCTTATCCTCTTTTCTCATCTCTTCCTGTCTTCCCTTTCTCTCTTTTTTTTCTTGTACTGTTTTCTACTCTCCAATGTTCTCTTCATCTCTCCTTTATTCTTCTTTCTCCTTGATTTTCCATCTTATTTTTTCTCTTCTCTCTCTCTTTCTCTCCTCGCATTATTTCTCTCTTCCTCCCATAGTCCTTTTTCCCTTCATATCACTCTTCCTCCTCTTTTTCTCTTTTCTCTTCCCCTTCCCCCTCCTCGCCCCTATTTCTGACCTCCCTTACTCCTTCTCCAATCCTTCCCTCCTTTTTTCTTCCCTTTCCTTCTCCTTCCATTTATTCTTTTCCTTTCTCTTCCTTCCTTCCTTCCTTTAGTCCAAACCAAACATTTCCATAATTACGAATGATAATTATGAGGAAATAAATCATTAAGGCTTCAGGTTAATTCATTTTCCTCTCCTCCCCTCTTTCTATATTCTCCTCCTCCTATTCCCTCTCTCTGCTCCCTTAATTGATCCCCCTATAAGTAGGGTAGCCTACTCAAAGCGGACTCCCTCGCCAAAAGGCCAACTTACACCACTCTTCGCCTAAGCCTGCGTTTGCATCAAGCGAATCGAATTGATTCATGAAGAATCAAGACGATTCATGAAGAATCAAGACGATTCATGAAGAATCAAGACGATTCATGAAGAATCAAGACAATTCATGATGAATCAAGACGATTCATGAATCGTGTTATTGATTCGCTACATGAGTTTCAGTATAACCGTTTATTACACAAGAAGATTCGAGTCCATTCAAATGATATTGGTGTAAGCGCAGCCTGAACCTTAGCTCCCGGGGATCAAGAATCTCCTGCTTCCTCAGTCAGACACAGTGCAGCGAGACATAGCTCAACCACCTCAGGTCCCGACAGGCGAGGCTGGTTCATCCCCACCGCTTCACCCTCCAGCGATCCCCTGCGAGTGAGGGGAGCCCCGACGAGGAGCCCCTTGCTCCCGTAGGAGGAGAAGGAGGAGGAAGAGGAGGAAGAGAAGGAGGAGGAAGAGGAGGAAGAGGAGGAAGAGGAGGAAGAACCAATTTCTCATCATATCAAGACACCAGGGCTTGTAGTAATGGATTTAATTCGAAAAAAAAAATTAAATTTAAGAAGGAAATAGGCGAGGACTGGTTTACTAACAGAGTGTTTAACGACTGGAATAGACTTAGTAACCATCTAGTTAGTGAACGCTGAAACAATTGGTTGTTTAAAGAGAAGGAAGGTTAGATCAACTTTATGCATAGGGGTGACAAGTGGTCAGAGACATGGAGCTGCCTAGTGTAGGGCTTATGGTCTCTTGTAGTCTCTTCCATTCTTATGTTACTTCCTCCTCCTCCTCCTCCTTCAGGAGGGGAGAGAGTGGGAGGAGGAGGAGGAGGAGGAGGAGGAGGAGGAGGAGGAGGAGGAGGAGGAGGAGGAGGAGGAGGAGGAGGAGGAGGAGGAGGAGGAGGAAGAGGAGGCCTTACCTCCCGTCAGGATATGCCTTCGGGTCAGTGATCGCGGAGC
Organism: Oratosquilla oratoria; assembly: GCF_046742065.1. NCBI lineage: Eukaryota > Metazoa > Arthropoda > Malacostraca > Stomatopoda > Squillidae > Oratosquilla > Oratosquilla oratoria. The sequence continues at coordinate 59,703,909 of NC_134798.1, forward strand.
AGACGCGAGTTCGAAACCGTCTAAACTCTGATTTCCTGTTGGGTTCCCGAGAGAGAGCGCCACACTCAAGGGTTTCGGACGCGGCTGGTTTGTCTTGTTTTCCTTTCGCCATTCCATCTCCTCCTCCTCCTCCTCCTCCTTCTACTCTTCCTATTCCTCCTCCTCCTCCTCTTCCTCCTTCTCCTACTCCTCCTCTTCTTTGTACTCTCCTACTCCTCCTCCTCCTCTTCCTCCTTCTCCTCCTTCTTCTCTTTCTCCTCTTCCTTCTCCTTCTACTCCTGCTCCTCCTCCTCCTCTTCTTCTTCCTCCTCCTCCTCCTCCTCCTCTTCCTTCTCCTCGTCCTCCTCCTCCTCCTCCTCCTCTTCCTCCTCCTCCCCCTCCTACTCCTCCTCTTCTCACAACGATCTCTTCATCTTCTCTCGTTACCCCTATTACTATACAGTACGTGTTTATACATGTAGGCATAACAGTACGCATGTATATATCCGTACATGTATAAAAGTGATATTACACACACACGCAGAGAGGGTGGGGGGGGGAAGGGAGGGGGAGGCCATTTTCCAGGAATTCTTCGTCGAAGATCAATTCAAATGATCTTCATCTTTCCCCAACGGAGCTGGAAGGAAATTATCTCCATTTTCTTCACCTTCAATAAGCTGACGTGTCTTTAACATTTTTGTTTTGGCTAAGGGCAGGTGATTTCAGAGGCGGACACCTGGGTGGGGTCCCGGTCCTTAGAGAGCCCCTTTCAACCCGGAGTCCGCTCTCTCAAGTGTGTAATACGATCTCTTGTCCTCGGCCAGAATCAAGTCTTTAAAGTGCGTCGCCGTATTGAACGGGTAAAGGCGTTTCTTGGAACTAGGTGTCTTCCGGGTAGGGGGGGGAGGGGAGACACGGGAATGAATAAAATCGCCTGGCGGCAGATTGATGAAAGGAAAAGTGCCACCCGGTGTGGAAGGGGGTTGAAGAAAGCTCTCCATTCAGACGTCTTCATAATTGCTCAAAAAAAAAAAAAAAAAAAAAAAAAAAAAAAAAATCGCACTATTTCGTTGAGAAAATCGCATTCATATTATCCGCGAATTTCGCGGTTGGGTCAATTCGTCCAACCTATTCCCCCCTCCCCCTCTCCCACCTCTCCCCCTCCTTGTCCTCCCTTCCTCCAAATTCCTCCTTCCCTTCCCCTTCCTCCTCCCACTTCCCATCCTTTCTCCAACCTCTCCCCCTCCTTGTCCCCACTTCCCTAAAACTCCTCCCCCTCCACTCCCCTTCCTCCTCCCACATTCCATCCCTCCCAATCCCTTCTTCCACCCCTCCCTCTCCTTGTCCTCCCTTTCCTCCATCTTCCCCTCCTCCCTTCCCCTTCCTCCTCCTATTTCTTATCCCCTCTCCTTCCTTTCCTCCTCCTTGTCCTTCCTTCCTTCTACCTCTCCTCTCCCCATTCCCCTCCCCCTCCCTTTCCCTTCCCATTCCGTCTCCCATTTCTCATCCCCTTTTCCGGCCTCTCCTCCTCCTCCTTGTCCTTCCTTCCTTCCTTCCACCCCTCTACCTCTCTTCCCCCCATTCCCCTCCTCTCCCCTCTCCGCCCCTCCCCCTCCCTCTCCCCCCTCCCCGATCTCAGCCTGACGAAGTGAATGAGTCTTAGTCAAGCCTTCCCGTCCCCCTGAGACGTCTTCATTGGGAGACCGACATCGCGGAGGGGTCGTTTCGAGGAGCGAGGAAGGTTGGGGGGAGTGGGGGGGTGAGGGGAGTGAGGAAGGTGGGGGAGTGAGGGGGAGTGGGGAGTAAGAATGTTTCACCTCTTCAAGACGGGGACGCACTTAATATATTTCTTTTCTTTCTATCAGACGATTTTATTCATTTTGGTTTGCTGGCTTCTACTGAAACGGGTTATCGACCCATCGAGACCCCGTCCCAGTAGGGGTCCGCCCCTGAGCTGACGAGAACTGTCTGGCAACAGAAAGAGAAAGAGCGTAAAAGAGAGCTGGTGAAGAGTGTGACCAAGTTGAAGAGGGCTGAGGCAGAAGCTCTCTTCTTGGACCAGAAGCTTTCTTCGGGAGAGTCTGCAATGACCTGGAGGGGGATTCCATTTCTTTTATTTATTTTTACTTTCGTAAGGAAGAAGAATGCGTTCGTGGCAGCCTGTCACAGAAGCCACGCCCACTCCTCGATTCCTTACGCCGCCCCTGTTCTCTGACTGGTCATTTGTGAACTCTGTCCAAAAACGAAAAAGGAAATCTCCTTTTGTAATGGGTCTTGTATCACAACAGAAATAGGACCATGGGATTTTTCTTAAGTTCGATCAGAATTGCCGGGTATTAGCAAAAAAATAAAAATAAAAATAAATAAATAAATAAATAAATAAAATAAAATAAGACAAAATAAATAATTGTTGTAAGAGGTTCTATTCGTCTGAATAAAATCACCTGACGGCATCCATAAGGAGATTAATGGCGACAAAAATGTTGAGCTAAATTCCTGAATCGAAGGCGCTCCTTACTCCTTCCTTCTTTCCTCCTCACCTTCCTACCTTCTCCCCCTCCTTATCTCTCCCTTTACCTCAACAATCTTCTCCCCTCCATCATCACCCTCTCATTCATATCCCCCCCCACTCCCTCCTCCCTCATCTCACTTTCTCATCCCCCTCCCACCCTCTCCCCCCATCATCTCCCCCAAGCCTGCCCTCTGCTTTAACATGGAGCAATCAATAGGTTATCGCGCCTTTTCCTCCCCCACTCTCCCCCCTCTCCTCTCCTCCTTCTCTGCTCTCCTCTCCCCCTCTCTCCTCCCCTTCACCCTTCCCCCTTTCCTCACTAACCCCAACTCCTTTCCCCTCCTCATTCCCTCGAATGATTTAAACGATTCGTTTCCTATTGGTGCTTTTATTTGCTTTTATTGCTGACGATGAGTTTTGTTCTTTGGAGCGATGGTGAGGGCTTTGCTGTTGGTAATGATGGTGAGATTGGTGATGGAGGAGATGGTGATGGTGATGGCGGTGGTCGTGGTGTCGGTGGTGTTCCTGCCGACGGTGTTAGTGGTGAAAGAGGTGGTGATGGGAAAGGTGTGGTGTTGTTGACGTATTCCCATCAACTTGAAATATCCATTTCTCTCTCTCTCTCTCTCTCTCTCTCTCTCTCTCTCACACACACACACACACACACACACACACACACACACACACACACACACACTCTCTCTCTCTCTCTCTTCTCTTCTTTTAGCTCCTCTCCCTCCCCATCCTCTTCCTTTTTCTTTCTTCTTCCACACCACATCCTCTTCCTCTACCCACCATCTCCTCCACATCCTCCATGTAGCCTTTCCTCCAGGCCCTCTTTCCCTATCTTCTTCCACACCACCTCCACCTGCTCCTCCATGTACCGCCTCCTCCACTTCCCCGCGTCATACACGTCCACGGCCTCCACCGTTATCTGGTTCCACTTGAAGCACTCTCTTCCACTTTGCTTGCTTCCACCCCATTCCAGGTTTTCCTCCTCTTCCTTCCACATGATGACTTTCGACGACTATGCCCTCTTCCAGTCTCTTCACGTCTCTGTACCATCTCAGTGGAAGCCCTCTTCGTTCTTCCACCTTTCTCCCTTATCCACTCTCCCAAAGAGTCCACCTCATCTGCTGACACAGATCTGATCTCGGTGTTCACAACTCGGTTCCATACAACAGCGAAGTGGTTCCTGATCCACCTGCCTCGTTCCACACGCGGCACAAATCCGGTCCACAATCTCGCTTCCATACAGTGACGTGGTTTCTACCGACCGTGCTTGTTTTGCCTTTATTCGTTTTTTGCCTTTCCTTGGCGTTTCTATTTTACCTCAATATTTCCGCTGATTTTATAACTTTTTTTTTAATTATCTATTTCATTTATATACCTCTGCCGATGCATTTGTTCCAAATATCTAGAAAAAATATATCTTTCAGACCACCTCTCTCCTTTTGCGTCTTCTAGTTGATCCTATTTATCAAAAAATAAAACTCACATTTTCTGACCTGAACCATAAGATTCTTTCTTTCAAATATCCTCACAAATTGTTCCCAGACATTTCGTCACCAAAGGAGCCAATCACAGACGATTGAAATAGCCTGACGGCAGACAGGACAGAAGGAAAAGTACCGTCGAGTACGAAAGGGGAGTACAGATCATTTCCACTGCCTCTTGCTAACATGTCCATGGTCTTCAACAGGGGTGGGCAACCTTTGGCACGCGTGCCAATTTTTTGGCACACTAAAGTTCTATTTCCGACATGTGAAACCCCGAATTTATATCAAAAATATAAATAAGAAATCGGTTTCTTTTGTATGACCACTGGTAACTGCATGCTGCGATGGGCGGTGGATTGGCGCCCTTGTAGGAGGTGGAGGGAGGGAGGGGGTGGGCCTATGCACATATGTAGATCTATAAATCTACTCTGTTGGCACAAAAAAATATATATAAAAAATTTGGCTGATTTTAGCACAGGCACTTAAAAAGGCTGCCCACCCCTGGTCTACACTTCACCGCCTCTGCTGTCGACGGAGGGGAGGGGAGGGAAGGGGAGCGTTATGTCCGTGACGCAAATGTGTCTCAAGTGTGACGCGCTAGTGCAGTGGCAGTGACAGGCGATGGTCGGCCGTGACGTCTGAATAATGGAATAATGACACTTCGCAGAGGCGGATGTCCTCGTGGGGGGGAGTCACGCTGCGTCAGAGTGCGTCAGAGTGCGTCAGAATGACGCAGGAAGCGTAATGGGTTAAACGAATTTCCGAGACGTGTCTGGCTGGGGGAATATGGATTTTGTTGTGGTAAATGTCAAGCGATTTTCATCAAATGTGCAGTCATGGAACAGTCGATGACTTGAATGGGTTCTCGGTGTATCAGTACTTTGAGAAGGACCTTAAAAACTCGATATGGGTTCTCGGTGTATCAGTACCTTGAGAATGACCTTAAGAACTCGATATGGGTTCTCGGTGTATCAGAACTTTGAGAATGACCTTACAAACTCGATATGGGTTCTCGAAGTATCAGTACCTTGAGAATGACCTTAAAAACTCGATATGGGTTCTCGAAGTATCAGTACCTTGAGAATGACCTTAAAAACTCGATATGGGTTCTCGAAGTATCAGTACCTTGAGAATGACCTTAAAAACTCGATATGGGTTCTCGAAGTATCAGTACCTTGAGAATGACCTTAAGAACTCGATATGGGTTCTCGATTTATCAGTACTTTGAGAATGACCTTAAGAACTCGACATGGGTTCTCAGTGTATCAGAACTTTGAGAATGACCTAAAACTCGATATGGTTTCTCGAAGTATCAATATCTTGAGAATGACCTTAAAAACTCGATATGGGTTCTCGAAGTATCAGTACCTTGAGAATGACCTTAAGAACTCGATATGGGTTCTCGGTGTATCAGTATCTTGAGAATGACCTTAAAACTCGATATGGGTTCTCGAAGTATCAGTGTCTTGAGAATGACCTTAAAAACTCGATATGGGTTCTCGAAGTATCAGTACCTTGAGAATGACCTTAAAAACTCGATATGGGTTCTCGAAGTATCAGTACCTTGAGAATGACCTTAAAAACTCGATATGGGTTCTCGATCTATCAGCACCTTGAGAATGACCTTAAGAACTTGATATGGGTTCTCGATCTATCAGTGTCTTCAGTATGACCTTAAGAACTCGATATGAGTTCTCGAAGTATCAATACCTTGAGAATGACCTTAAGAACTCGATATAGGTTCTCGATTTATCAATGTCTTGAGAATGACCTTAAAAACTCGATATGGGTTCTTGATCTATTAGTGTCTTAAGTATGACCTTAAAAATTAGATATGGGTTCTCGATCTATCAGTGTTTGAGAATGACCTTAAGAACTTGACATGGGTTCTCGATCTATCAGTGTCTTGAGAATGACCTTAAGAACTCGATATGGGTTCTCGATCTATCAGTGTTTGAGAATGACCTTAAGAACTTGACATGGGTTCTCGATCTATCAGTGTCTTGAGAATGACCTTAAGAACTCGATATGGGTTCTCGGTGTATCAGTACCTTGAGAATGACCTTAAGAACTCGATATGGGTTCTTGATCTATCAGTATCTTGAGAATGACCTTAAAAACTCGATGACGAACTTTACATATTTTGTTCAAGCGGTTTAATTCATCTATGGGGGTGCCTCTTCCCTTCCCCTCCCCTCCCTTATTCCCCCTTCTCATTCTTCTACACCTCCTCTCTCCTTTCTCCCCCACCTCTCCTCCCCTTTCCCTCCTCCTATCCCCTTTCTCCCCATCCCCTTTCCTCTTCTTTCTACTCCCTCCCTACTCCCCCTCCCACTTCCCTACCTCCCCCCTGCCCTCTCTCCCTTCTCCCCCTCACACTCCCCTACCTCTCCCCCCTGCCCTCTCTCCCTTCTCCCCCTCACACTCCCCTACCTCTCCCCCCCTGCCCTCTCTCCCTTCTCCCCCTCACACTCCCCTCCCTCCCCCCAGCAGTGTGGCCGGGTTAAGTTCCATAACACAGCCGCTAATGGACCCATGTCAAAGGCGTTGATGACATATTAACTCGGCGATGGAGAAATTAACCCAATTTAACCCCATCAGAGGGCAGACGGGGGAACCACATGGCGTGGATAAAATCGTCTGGCAAAAAAAAAAAAAAAAAAAAAAAAAATATATATATATAAAATAAAAAATAAAAATAAACAAATAAAATAAAATAAATAAATAAAGCACTCCTGTGGCGCACCTTATACATTCTATTCAGGCCAATGCCGCCAGGGGATTCTATTTACCTGAAAGGGATGGATTCCAAAAAGAAAACAATTTCTCGACGTCATTCCCGAACAGGTTCCCACGCAATCACCCTTCCCATCCCAACCAACATCGATCAAGAAGATCAGTCGCCTTGCATCCCCTTTGTACCCTCCACCGAGGATTGCCTCTCGCGGAGACGACCGAACGCGTGGGCTCAACATCAGAGAAGAGTGATGCTGACTATGCACTCGGACGTTGACGTTGACGATCTGTGTTGCAGACGGGCCTTGAATGAATCCCCCTCGCGGAGTAATCTCTGGCTTGATAGAAAATGATAACAGCGCTACCCAAAGGTCTGACCTTCCTAGCAGGGGGTAGGTGGCCTTCACTGCGTCCACAAAGGGGGAGGACGGGGCCAATCTCTCTTCCCGCGGGATTAAAAATCTCTTTTCGCTATTGCTGTGTCAAAGCATCGCGCGCGCGCACACACACACACACACACACACACACACACACATACACAAATGTCTAAAAACGTGCACACATACCTACATACAAATACATCTATATATACAGTACTTATTCATACAATCATACATACATACTTAGATATACAAATGCGCATAAACACATACACACACACAAATACTTATATGAATACATACACACGTACATACATACAATACATCTATATATACTTATTCATACAATCATACATATAGAATTGTGCATACACACACACACACACACACACACAAATACTTACATGAATACATACACACATACATAGAAATACATCTCTGTATACTTCTTCATACAATCATACATACATATATACATACTTAGATATACAAATGCGCATATACACATACACATACAAATACTCATATGATTACATCCAAAAACATACAAATATATCTATATATACTTATTCATACAATCATATACATACATACATACACACATATATATATATATATATATATATATATATATATATATATGTGTGTGTGTGTGTGTGTGTGTGTGTGTACTTAGATATACAAATACGCATGTACGCATACACACAAAACTTTAAAAATACATACACATATACATACATGCAAATACATCTATATATGCTTATTTATACAACCATACATTTATACATATACATATAGTTATATACACAAATGCACATATAAACAAATACATGCATACACTATATAAGGATTTCTAATGCGTCACGAGGAGTGGAGTGCCACAAGGCTCTCCCTCGGGGCCATGGAGCGCTAAGAACGAACTCATTGACTCCCGCGAGCGAAACTGGTGCTATTAGTGCCGCGCATACTAAGAGCTGGTCGATTATCAAGAGTGTTCTAAGTACCAAGAGCGACACGAATGCCAAGGGACTGGGCTGAGGTAGAAAGAGCGTTATACCTGCCGAAGAGAACTAAGAGTTTCTGCCGATGTACGCTATCAATGCTAAGAGGATAAAGGGAAATACAAAGAGTGTGTATGAGTGTATTTGTACTTGTGTAATAAGCTTTTGTAAATATCTGCATATCTGTGTACTTAATTGTAACAATAAGCACGCTAGCGAGTGTGTGTGTGTGTGTGTGTGTGTGTGTGTGTGTGTGTGTGTGTGTGTGTATGCGTGTGTGTGTGTAAACAAAATATATGTATGTTCCGTGCGTGGAGTAGCATTTCTACGGGAAAATGTATAAGAATAAACGAAGGCTACCCTTATTATGGTTGAAAAAAAAAAGTTGTGTGCCTGGAAGGAGAATGGGGGGAAAAAGGGTCATGTCTGCATTAAGAGGCCTTTTTGAAGGTGACACAAAGGCTTCAGTAAAAAGGCTCACGTCGGAGAGAGAGAGACCCTCGTGAGGGGGTGGGTGGGGGGGGAACAAAGGCCAAAGGTTGGCTTGGCCCCCGGACTCCTACAAAGGCCAGTGGGGGTGGGAGGGGTCAAGGGAGACAGACAGGCATATAGACAGACAGGCAGACAGGCAGATAGACACGCGGGCAGACAGACAGACAGATAGACAAGCGGGCAGACAGACAGACAGGCAGACAGACACGCGGGCAGACAGACAGACAGACAGGTACACACACACACACACACACACACACACACACACACATACATACACGACTCGGTGGCGCGGTTGGTAGAGTCCCCGACTGTCACTACAGCGGTCCGGGTTCGAATCCTGCCTAGGGCTGAAATAATTCCAGATATCGCTGCGCTTCGAGTCGTTACTCCAACTCTCGTGGGCGGGGAGTTGGGGTGTGTGTTTGCGTGTAAGGTCACATCATTACCGATAGATCGGTCATACGAGCTCTGAGCTCTCTTCCGAGAGGGAAATAGCTGTCGATCACGAGTCCAACACGTGATCCAAAGACCAAGGTGAATATCACACACACACACACACACACACACACACACACACACACACACACACAGACGGGCGTGGAAACAGCCAGAAAGACAGACAAATAGACAGACACAGAAAAACAGACAGAAGGATATATGGACAGATAAG
>NC_134798.1:59718180-59720680 GCF_046742065.1 Oratosquilla oratoria
TCTCAGCTCCTCATGGATGAAGGGTCATCCCTACATCCGGCGACTGCCTTGGGTCAAACGCAATGAAAAAAAAAAAAAAAAAAATAATAATAATAATAAAATAAAAAAATAAATGAATAAAAAAATAAAAAAATGAATAAATAAATTAAATAAATAAATAAATAAAGAGAAATAAATAAATCAAAGATAATAAATAAGAAAAAATAAAAATAAATAAAAAGATAACTAAAAAAAATAAATAAATAGATAAATAAAAAGATAAATGAAATAAAATAAAATAAACGAAAAAACGAAACAAAGATAAATAAACAAAATAAAAATAAAAAATCGCAAGAACCACACACCGCAGCACGCTTCCCTACAATCAAAAAAGGCAACCAACAAACTTCACAAAATAAAACTTTAAGAATAATAGCAATATCCACTACAGCCACCCGAAGAGAACACCTACACACAGGAAACAACTCTCAACCATAGAGGGCAGCACATGGCACATCCGTAGGCAAGCAAGAGCCCTCCATCCCAACCCATCCATCCATCCATCCATTCAACCATGGTACACAAGCGCAACCGATTGAAAAAAAAAAAAAAAAAAAAAAAAAAAAAAAAAAAACAGCGAACTATCCAAACAGTCTACCGACCTCTAACCGGTTTACAAAACCGATTTCATAACCGGTTTACAAAACCGGTTTCATAACCGCTTTTCTAGCCAGTTCCCCTCCTCCACTTCCTTCCTTTCCTCCTCCTCTTCTTCCTCCTCCTCCTCCTCTTCCTCCTCCTCACTCCCATCCCATCTTTCCGTTCCCTTTACTTTTCGATTTTTTATGTGATTTTACTGCGCTTTCTTCATTTTTCATTGAAATATCTTCTTTATTCCTCATTTCCTAAGTCTTATTCTATTTGTTATTTCCTCTATGCTTGACAGCTTCCGAAGACACTTCCTTCTCCTCCTCCTTCTCTTATTCATCTTCTTCCTATTTCCTCTCCTTCCTCCTCCTCCTCCTCCTCTTCCTTTCCTCCGATTTCTTTTTCTTCTTCTACTCATATCCGTAGGAAGATCGATGGCTGAGCGGGTTAGGGCGTCGTTACTTGCGGCGAAGGTCGAGGGGATGGCGGTTCGAATCCTGTCACCGGCGAAGTTGAACCATTAAATTCCACGCTACAAAACCCCTCTGTGAGGGGCACCGTCCTAGCCTGCCGATAGGGGGGGGGGAGTGTGTGACGTTAAACCACATCACATTAGTCTTATCCGTAGGGAGGTACTGACTACACAAACTTTATCCAGTCAACACATTTAAGGACTTCAGCGATACCCAAACGGACCAGAGTTACGCAGGGTTCTGTAATGATTGGAGACTTATCTATCTCCACTCAAAAAACGAATACTGACCACTTCACTTCTAAGATCTGCTGGTTCCACCTTCAATCTCTATTCTAACAACTCTTTTGCGACTTCATTTCTTCGTTGCGACTTTGTCTATAAGGATAGAAGCGCTGGTTATTTTCGAAATTAGGTACTCCTCTTTGTCTCCCCTACTCCCCCCTCCTCCTCCTCTTCGCTCTCCTCTCCCCTCCCCCCTCTTCTGGTATTAGTGCAACCGTGCGTAGCCTTCCCTCCCCCTAGCAGGTTTGTGTTACCCCCATCCCCTTCCCCCTCTCTCCCCTCTCCTCCTCCTCCCCCTCTCCTCCTCCCCACCTTTTTCTAAACGTTTAGTTTACTTCGGCAATAGAGTTTGTGTGAATCGCCTGGGGGGTGGGGGGTGGGGGGTTCTGCCTTCCCTTTTTCCTTTTCCTCCTCCTTTTTTTCGAATTTTGTTTTTCCTTCCCCCCCCCCTTTTTTTTTTTTTGAGTTCCTCTTACCGATACGTTTTTCCTTCCGCTTCGTTCTCTTTCTTTTAATTTTATTTTCCTTCATCTTTTGAGTTCATTTTTGGTAATGTTTTCCTTATTATTTTCTTTCTCTCTCTTTCTCTCTCTCCCTTTTTTTTTTAGAAATATTTTTCTTTCATTTTTTTGAGGTCCTTTTCTTCAGCTTCTTTCAATTGTTCCTTTTTGTTCTTTTTCATCTGTATAATTTCTTTTTTAATTCGTCTTCGAATTCTTAAATTTTTTGAACACCTTTTTGTTCTTTAATCAGTTAGTTTCGTTCTCATTTCAGGATTTTTCACGGTTTCGTTTCTTCTTTTTCTTTTCGTTTCATTTGATAAATTCCCTTTTTTTTATTTCTCTCAGCCCGTTTTCGAACTAGTTTTTCCTTTCTTTTCGATTTATTTTTCCTTCCCTTCGCCCTCATTTCTTGAATTCCTTTTTCTTTTCTCTTTCCAAATGCCTTTCCAGTATTTCATTCAAATTAGTTTTTTCTTTTTCGTTCATTCTTCTTAATCGTTTAAGCTATTTTTTCTCTTTTCTTTTCGTTCGGAGAGGACGACACGGCAGACTCTTCGACCAGACAAGATGCCAAGGTCGACCTCCCTCTGTCGCTAAGCGATCTAAAACCTCG
>NC_134798.1:59725680-59740680 GCF_046742065.1 Oratosquilla oratoria
AAAAGAGAGAGTGAAAGAGAGAGAGAACAAGAGAGAGAAAGAGAGAACAAGAGAGTGAAAGAGAGAGAACAAGAGAGAGAAAGAGAGAACAAGAGAGAGTGAAAGAGAGAGAACAAGAGAGAGTGAAAAAAAGAGAGAGAGAGAGAGAGAGAGGAGAAGCAGAGAGAGAGAGAGAGAGAGAGAGAGAGAGAGAGAGAGAGAGGAGAAGCAGAGAGAGAGGGAGAGAGAGAGAGAGGGAGGGAGAGAGAGAGAGAGAGAGAGAGAGAGAGAGAGAGAGAGAGAGAGAGAGAGAGAGAGAGGACGCGAGTGCGTCAAGGCTCCCGCCTCTCAATAAGAGATCAAGTGTAAACGAAAAGAAATAATTCAACAAATAAACTAGAAAATGGCCGTTCCCTCTCCCCCTCCCATTCTCCTCCTCTTTCTCTCTCTCTCCATCCCTCTCCCTCTTTCTCGCCCTCCGTACTCTCTCTCTTCTATTGTCCTTTCTTCATTTCTTCTCTCTCTGTTTTTACCTGTGTATATCTGTGCATGAGTATGTTTATGAACATATAAATACGTAAGTACAGATATATATATATATATAAATATATATATATATATATGTGTGTGTGTGTGTGTGTGTAATAATAATAATAATAATAATAATAATAATAATAATATACGGTTTATTGGGTATAGTAGCATTAATGCTGAAAATATGTATGTATGTATGTATGTATGTATGTATGTATGTTTGTGTGTGTGTATTTTTTCACTGACATTGACACTAACACAACACCATCGATATACCGTAGGACAAGGGACGATAAGGTCGCTTTTGGCGTGCTACCCTCCCCCCCCCCAAAAAAAAATATATATATATATACAAATAAATAAATAAATAAAAAATAAATAGATAAAATAGAGGCGTCGTTAGTACTGAATCTGAGACTCACCTGATGCTGTACAAAACGCCTCCGTCAGGAAAGATTCGGATGTAGACGTTGGGAAGAATGATCTTGTGAAAGTGGCCGTCCTTCTCGTTCTTGAAGAACAAATCGGGCATCCAGATCATGTCCGTGTCCGTCATGGTCAGGTACTGGATGCGTCCTGAAGAACAGAGAACAGAGAACAAACGGTGAGGTCTAGATAAAAAACACTGTAAAAAAAAAAAAAAAAAAAGGAAGAAAAATAAAAAAATTCACAAACTATAAGAAGTTTTACGACACACACACACACATTATATATATATATATATATATATATGTATATACATATTTATGTATATATATATATATAAATATATATTAATATATATATATATATATATATATATATATATGCACACACACAAAACTCACCATCCCCTTCCCACGAAGTGGTAAGTGAGAAACCCTTGTTAGGGCAAGAGATGTCAGTTGCGGCAAGCCACTGGGCTTTCTTAGGCCGATGTTTGGGTCACCTCCCCTAGTGGCCAGACCTATTGGGAACCAACGTGTGCGTGCATGTGTGCGTCCGTGCGCGCCTGTGTGTGTGTGTGTGTGTGTGTGTGTGTGTGTGTGTGTGTGTGTGTGTGTGGTGCTATTGTGCAACACACACAATTTGATTGTTCAGTAATATTCTTTACTATTTCGTACTAACTACCCCATTGGTACAAGAAACTTCTGAAAGTCACATCAAATAACACAATTTCATTTCACAGCCAGGGTCAATGAAAAATTCTTCGTAATTACCAGAAAATGTCACTGAACATTCAACAGTGTACTGCTACGAATACCATCGCAATTTTTCAATACTGGCAGGTTAATAGAAAGTACTGGTATTACACTGAACTGTCACACGAAACTGACCGAATCCGACAAAATGTACTTTCCTAAGCCAACATTCGATATCCTTTTACCAATAGACGTGAAATTGTGATATGGTTTAACGTCACAAACTCCCCCCCCCCTCTATCGGAAGGCTAGGACGATGCCCCTCACAGAGGACTTCGTAGCCTGGAATTTAAAGAACCATGCCATTGGTTCAAGTTCGCCGGTGGCAGGATTCGAACCGCCATCCCCTCGACCTTCGCCGCAAGTAACGACGCGTTAACCCGCTCAGCCACGAAATACATTCTTATAGTTCCTTTCTTACATCCGGACAACTGAAGCAAAGCACTCCCATGTAGGTGGCGAGGACTCTACGTCAGGAGGCACTGAGCGGCCCTTTGCGCTTCGAGGACTGTTGGAACAGGCCATGAATAGTCACTGTTAAGAATCGGAGAGGCGTGCGGGACTCGAACCCAGGACTAAGCAAATGCGAGACCAACACGATTCCGATGACCCCACCAGTGCACAACCCCATGTTAGCTAGACATACTGCAATTGCTCAGGGGGCACTGGTTGTTCCCCGGTGCTTGGGTCCTCCACTGCAGCGGTGTCTCCTGGCCCCTACCCGTCCAATTCGGGTGTAATCTTATCTCTGATATACCGATAAACATAATACGATAATTCCAAATTAGATGCCCGTCTCTGCCGCTGATAAATGCTCTTCAATTACCTCGAACCAAATAAACATACAAATAATTCCACATATTACTCTTAATGATTATTGGATACGTAATTGGGTCGTACAGTCGAACAAGCTCAATTTTCTCTATTTTCAACTCCGTCGCTTCGGCGTCGTGCCGGGAGGTTGAGCAAATCATTTGGCGCCGGATTCGGAAAACCCCGTAGAGTAGCAGACGACTGTACCCAATGTTTGAATCTACAGTGACGTCAACTAAGCTAAACGGAATCGCCTCCCGTCCAGCAAACTGGTATACATAGACAATATTCACACTATGAATACTGAACTCACTCGCTCTCTCTTCCTTCCTTTCCTCCCTCCCTCCCTCTCTCTCTCTCTCTCTCTCTCTCTCTCTCTCTCTCTCTCTCTCTCTCTCTCTCTCTCTCGACTCGCCTACAAGTTTCTTCCTCAATGTTTGTGAATTCAAGATTTCTGTTTGATATAAGATCTCTTTCTTTGAAGCGCGCGCACCCACACACACGCACACACACACACACACGCACACACACACACACTCACACACACACACACACACACACACACAAACACACACACACACACACGGGTCCATGACTTTTCGTCGCCGTCTTTTCGTCGCCGGACTTTTCGTCGCCGGACATTTCGTCGCCGCGACTTTTAGTCGCCGGACGTTTCGTCGCCGCGACATTTCGTCCCCGCGACTTTTCGTCGCCGGTCTTTTCGTCGCCGGACTTTTCGTCGCCCTAAGCATAAATTGTATGCAAAGATTGACAATATTTGAAATATAAAATAATTGAAATATAAAATTGGAAATATATGATTTAATGCCAAATTCGATATACTTCTTCTGATTGATCTTGATGTGATTCTTGGTAGTAGCGTCTGTCCAGTCACTTTTTTTCTAGTAATAATCACATAATCCTATTATTATTATTACATTGGTCACCTAATATTATTGATAGTGAAAATTCTTACGGAATTATAAGACTATCAATGATTAACTAGTTGTTAAATTTGTAATTTGTAATTCGTCGCCGGACTTTTCGTCGCCCCAAGCATAAATTGTATGCAAAGATTGACAATATTTGAAATATAAAATAATTGAAATATAAAATTGGAAATATATGATTTAATGCCAAATTCAATATACTTCTGATTGATCTTGATGTGATTACTGGTAGTAGCGTCTGTCCAGTCACTTTTTTTCTAGTAATAATCACATAATCCTATTATTTATTATTATTACATTGGTCGCTTGGGGCAACGAAAAGTCCGGCGACGAAAAGACCGGCGACGAAAAGTCGCGGGGACGAAATGTCGCGGCGACGAAACGTCCGGCGACGAAAAGTCGCGGCGACGAAACGTCCAGCGACGAAAAGTCGGCGACGAAAAGTCCGGCGACGAAAAGACGGCGACGAAAAGTCGTGCACCCCTCACACACACTCACACACACACATACATACACACACACACACACACAAACACGCACACACATACACATTCATACACACACATACGTACACACACACAAACACACGCACATACACACATATACGACCATCAACCAATATCCTTGCGCGGTATATGCCTGTTCAACCGCTCCGCGTACTTATTGCAAATTCTCCTTCGCGCGTGTGTTCAGCGTTCTCGAGTTCTCTCTCTCTCTCTGTGGGCAGGACCTGAACACCACTCCATTTCCGATGAACACCACTCCATTTCCACCGCAATTTCTATTCCCTCTCAGCATTTGGCGATCGCCTCTTCGCCTCAAAGAACGAAGGGCCTGTTCCTGGAATGCCTCGCTTCCAGACCTGCTCCATGTTCCAGATCATTTTTTGTTTTCCTTTTTTTTCGCGAAGTCTTGTGTACGCGAATGTAATCAGGAATTTTGTGATATGAAATCAATGCGAACCATACATATTTACCGAGAAGGGAATATGAATTACAATAAATGGGATTATGATATGTGGTGTTTGGTATCTTATCAGGGGGCAAAATTTCTTATTCTTTTATTTTCATTTATTTGTTTATTTAGTTATGATTTATTTATGTGTTTATTTATTCATCTAATTTATCTATTTATTCATTTATCTATTTTTGTGTACGTCACATGTGTGTGTAGCACAAAGGCAAATGAAATAGAGTCGAAATTCAAAGTGAGAGAGTTCTTAGCCCCAGCATGGAAACTGGATGCCAGCCCCTTGGGGCCGCACCTCTAAATGGAGGCGAGGATGTGGACAGGTTTTGGGGGAAGGGAGGCGGCAGGGAGATGATTCTCTCTGACGTCCTTCATGTTTTAGGCCTTCCGTATGTACCCGAGTTGTCGCCAGGAGACTTAAGTGTCTATTGTATCTGTCGCCAGGTGATTTAAGTGTCTATTGTATCTATCGCCAGGCAATTTAAGTGTCTATTGTATCTGTCGCCAGGAGTTTCGAGTGTCTATTGTATCTGTCGTCAGGAGACTTAAGTGTCTATTGCATCTATCGCCAAGCAATTTAATTGTCTATTGTATCTGTCGTCAGGAGACTTAAGTGTCTATTGTATCTATCGCCAGGCAATTTAAATGTCTATTGTATCTGTCGCCAGGAGACTTAAGTGTCTATTGTATCTGTCGCCAGGAGACTTAAGTGTCTCTTCTATCTGTCGCCAGGAGATTGAAGTGTCTATTGTATCTGTCGCCAAGCAATTTAAGTGTCTATTGTATCTGTCGTCAGGAGACTTAAGTGTCTATTGTATCTATCGCCAGGCAATTTAAATGTCTATTGTATCTGTCGCCAGGAGACTTAAGTGTCTATTGTATCTATCGCCAGGCAATTTAAATGTCTATTGTATCTGTCGCCAGGAGACTTAAGTGTCTATTGTATCTGTCGCCAGGAGAATTAAGTGTCTCTTCTATCTGTCGCCAGGAGATTGAAGTGTCTATTGTATCTGTCGCCAGGAGACTGAAGTGTCTATTGCATCTGTCGTCAGGAGACTTAAGTGTCTATTGTATCTATCGCCAGGCAATTTAAATGTCTATTGTATCTGTCGCCAGGAGACTTAAGTGTCTATTGTATCTATCGCCAGGCAATTTAAATGTCTATTGTATCTGTCGTCAGGAGACTTAAGTGTCTATTGTATCTATCGCCAGGCAATTTAAATGTCTATTGTATCTGTCGCCAGGAGACTTAAGTGTCTGTTGTATCTGTCGCCAGGAGACTTAAGTGTCTATTGTATCTGTCGCCAGGTGATTTAAGTGTCTATTGCATCTGTTACCAGGAGATTTAAATGTCTATTGCATCTATCGCCAGGAGTTTCGAGTGTCTACTTGCATCTGTGGCCAGGCAATTTAAGTGTCTATTGCATCTATCGCCAAGCAATTTAAGTGTCTATTGTATCTGTCGTCAGGAGACTTAAGTGTCTATTGTATCTATCGCCAGGCAATTTAAATGTCTATTGTATCTGTCGCCAGGAGACTTAAGTGTCTATTGTATCTGTCGCCAGGAGACTTAAGTGTCTCTTCTATCTGTCGCCAGGAGATTGAAGTGTCTATTGTATCTGTCGCCAAGCAATTTAAGTGTCTATTGTATCTGTCGTCAGGAGACTTAAGTGTCTATTGTATCTATCGCCAGGCAATTTAAATGTCTATTGTATCTGTCGTCAGGAGACTTAAGTGTCTATTGTATCTATCGCCAGGCAATTTAAATGTCTATTGTATCTGTCGCCAGGAGACTTAAGTGTCTATTGTATCTGTCGCCAGGAGACTTAAGTGTCTCTTCTATCTGTCGCCAGGAGATTGAAGTGTCTATTGTATCTGTCGCCAGGAGATTGAAGTGTCTATTGTATCTGTCGTCAGGAGACTTAAGTGTCTATTGCATCTATCGCCAAGCAATTTAAGTGTCTATTGTATCTGTCGCCAGAAGACTTAAGTGTCTATTGTATCTATCGCCAGGCAATTTAAATGTCTATTGTATCTGTCGTCAGGAGACTTAAGTGTCTATTGTATCTATCGCCAGGCAATTTAAATGTCTATTGTATCTGTCGCCAGGAGACTTAAGTGTCTATTGTATCTGTCGCCAGGAGACTTAAGTGTCTCTTCTATCTGTCGCCAGGAGATTGAAGTGTCTATTGTATCTGTCGCCAGGAGACTGAAGTGTCTATTGTATCTGTCGCCAGGAGTTTCGAGTGTCTATTGCATCTGTGGCCAGGCAATTTAAGTGTCTATTGCATCTATCACCAAGCAATTTAAGTGTCTGTTGTATCTGTCGTCAGGAGACTTAAGTGTCTATTGTATCTATCGCCAGGCAATTTAAATGTCTATTGTATCTGTCGCCAGGAGACTTAAGTGTCTATTGTATCTGTCGCCAGGAGACTTAAGTGTCTATTGTATCTGTCGCCAGGAGACTTAAGTGTCTCTTCTATCTGTCGCCAGGAGATTGAAGTGTCTATTGCATCTGTCGCCAGGAGACTTAAGTGTCTATTGTATCTGTCGCCAGGAGATTGAAGTGTCTATTGCATCTGTCGCCAGGAGACTTTGTTCGGTTGAGTTCGAGTCCGATTTTGTCCTTACCTCCCATGTCGTCGAACTCGAGTCGCTCGTCCATCCACTGTTCGCGGAAGGTGATCTGGATGCTGTATTCCTGCATGGGGGGAGGAGAATACATCATCAGAATACAATCAGGAATACCGTTTCCCTATTAGGGGGAGTGGGAAAGAATACATCATCAGAATACAATCAGGAATATCGTTTCCCTTATTAGGGGGAGTGGGGAAGAATACATCATCAGAATACAATCAGGAATATCGTTTCCCTTATTAGGGGGAGTGGGAAAGAATACATCATCAGAATACAATCAGGAATATCGTTTCCCTTATTAGGGGGAGTGGGAAAGAATACATCATCAGAATACAATCAGGAATATCGTTTCCCTTATTAGGGGGAGTGGGAAAGAATACATCATCAGAATACAATCAGGAATATCGTTTCCCTTATTAGGGGGAGTGGGAAAGAATACATCATCAGAATACAATCAGGAATATCGTTTCCCTTATTAGGGGGAGTGGGAAAGAATACATCATCAGAATACAATCAGGAATATCGTTTCACTTATTAGGGAGGGAAAGAATACATCATCAGAATACAATCAGGAATATCGTTTCCCTTATTAGGGGGAGTGGGAAAGAATACATCATCAGAATACAATCAGGAATATCGTTTCCCTTATTAGGGAGGGAAAGAATACATCATCAGAATACAATCAGGAATACAGTTTCCCCTGTTGGGTGAGAAAAGAATACATCAGAATACAATCAGGGATACCGTTTCCTCAGGGGGAAGAATACGTCATCTGAATGCAAAAGAATTAGGAATACTGTTTCTCTTTATTGGGGAGAAATGAGAATACATCGTCAGAATACAAAATAGATTCAGGAATACTATTTTCCATCATGGAGGGGGGGGGGTGCATCGTCAGAATACAAGATAATAGCAGGAATTATTCTATTTCCCAGTATTCATTATTCTAATCTGGATACTGTATTCCTATGAAAGAGAATACACTGTCGTAATACAAGACACATTCAGGAATATATTCTTCAAAATACACGATATAATCAGAAGAAGAATACACACAGAATACAGTCATGTGTATTCAGAATAATATTGATTCTATATTCTGATCTTCATAAATATATTTTGAGTGAATGAGACGAGGGGGGGGGTCGCCGTTTGGGGAAGTAGTGGGGGTAAACCAGGCTCAGCTCTCGGGGGGGGGGGAGGGGGGCGCTGAGGAGCTGTGTCTCTCTGCATTGCTTTTGAACCGAAACAGTGCGGCGGGGGCCAGGGTGACCCAGCCGAGGTGATGAGGTGGGAAGATGGGTTGAATGTCATTTGTTTATGGTGCGGGTATGAACTTTGATTCGGCTACCCCCATATAAGGTGGAAATGGGTGTTTTATTTATTTTATTTGCCAAATAAGAGACGGACGACGGGAGATTATCCTCTCCGATGTCCCTCTCTCTAATGTTCACATGATACTTTGGTTAAGTATTGGGAGGGCGAGCGTTAACAATCACCAAACTAAACTGGGTTAAAGTTAATCCGAGTTAATTCAATCGTGATTCCGCCAAATCTAGTAATCCCACACAGAAGCAATTTTCTATTCGAAAATCTGAGAAAGAAAACGGGATAACAGCGTCGGAAGGAAAACGGAAAAAGGTTCACACACACACATAAACACACACACACGTACCACAGCATTATCCATAGATCGGTCATATATGAGCTCTGAGTTCTCTTCCGGGAGGGAAATAGCTGTCGATCACGAGTCCAACACGTGGTCCAAGACCATGGTGAATCACACACCATGATAATAAATGGCCCAAAAAGAAAACGGGAACACGAATGAAATGGAAAAATGGGAAGACGATAAGGAAATCAGATGAAGGAAAGGTAACATAGAAAGGAAATAAACTATGAGGTATAGTGACCGCAATATGTAATAAGTTAAAAGAAAGGAAAGAAGAGACAGAAAATGAGAAATTTCGACGAAGAAAACTGGATATTAGCTGCACGAAGAGAAAAATGGGAAGTCAGTTAAAAGTAATCACCGGAACAAATAATAGAGAAGAAAATGGGAAGACAAATATTTTTTAATCGAGAAAACGGGAAGGCAGGAAAAAAAAGATATATTGAGATGATAAGAAAGACAAACCAGAACATAATGTCACAATAGAAAACGAACGAGAAAGAAAAGGAACACTTCCGTGACGAGAAAATGGACGAAGAAAACGGAATGAGGGGAAAAAGAGAGAACGTGGAGAAGGGCAAGACTATAAAGAAGCCGTAGGTGGGACGTTCGGTCATAAAGAAAACGGTGATAGAGGAAAGGGGGGAAAAAACGGGAAGCCGTTAAGAACCATTGGAGGAAGAATAAATAGAGAGAAGAAACGACGAGACACCACGGCGACTAAGGAAGATGCGGGGGGGGGGGAGGGGGAAGGGGGAGGGTTAAGAAGAAATTGTAAGAAATTATGACATTAGAGGAAGAGGAAAACCGCCACGACGAAAACGGAAAGACCGAAAGTGGTTTGTAAGACATGTTGTCACCGCCATCACTATCACCATCTCCATCACTATCACAACCTTCTCCATCACTATCTTCATCCCTATCACCACCCTTTCCATCACTATCACCATCTCCATCAATATCACCACCATTTCTATCAATATCACCATCATTATCACTATCTCCATCACTATCACCACCGTTTCCATCACTATCACCGTCTCATCATTATCACCACCATCTCCATCATTATCATCATCTCCATCACTACCCCCATTTCCATCACTGTAACCATCTCCATCACTATCATCACCATTTCCATCACTATCACCATCTCCATCATTATCACCATCTCCATCACTACCACCATTTCCATCACTATCACCACCATTTCCATCACTATCACCATCTCCATCACTATCATCACCATTTCCATCACTATCACCGCCATTTCCATCACTATCACCATCTCCATCACTATCACAATTTCCATCACTATTACCATCTCCATCACTATCACCACCGTTTCCATCACTATCATTATTTCATCACTATCACCACCGTCTCCATCATTATCATCATCTCCATCACTATCACCATTTCCATCACTATAACCATCTCCGTCACTATCATCACCATTCCCATCACTATCACCACCATCTTCATCATTATCACCATCTCCATCACTACCACCATTTCCATCACTATCACCATCATTTCCATCACTATCACCATCTCCATCACTATCACCGACTCCATCACTATTATCACCGTTTCCATCACTATCACCGCCATTTCCATCACCATCACCACCTCCATCACTACCACCATTTCCATCACTATTACAATCTCCATCATTATCACCATCTCCATCACTATCACCATCTCATCACTATCACCACCATCTCCATCATTATCAACATCTCCATCCCTACCACCATTTCCATCACTATAACCATCTCCATCACTATCACCACCATTTTCATCACTATTACCATCTCCATCACTACCACCATTTCCTTCACTACACCAACACCATTTCCATCACTATCACCATCTCCATCATTATCATCACCATTTCCATCACTATCAACGCCATTTCCATCACCATCTCCATCACTACCACAATTTCCATCATTATCACCACCATCTCCATAACTATCACCATCACTGTCATCACCATTTCCATCACTATCACCGCTATTTCCATCACTATCACCATCTCCATCACTACCACCATTTCCATCACTATTACCATCTCCATCATTATCACCATCTTCATCACTACCACCAACGTTTCCATCACTATCACCATCTCATCACTATCACCACCATCTCCATCATTATCATCGTCTCCATCCCTACCACCATTTCCATCACTATAACCATCTCCATCACTATCATCACCATTTCCATCACTATCACTATCTCATCGCTATCACCACCATCTCCATCATTATCACCATCTCCATCACTGCCACCATTTCCATCACTATCATCACCATTTCCATCACTATCAACGCCATTTCCATTACTATCACCATCTCCATCACTACCACCATTTCCATCACTATCACCATCTCCATCACTATCATCACCATTTCCATCACCATCATTTTCATCACTATCATCATCTCCATCACTATCACCACCATCTCCATCACTATCACAATTTCCATCACTATCACCACCATTTCCATCACTATCACCATCTCCATCACTATCATCACCATTTCCATCACCATCACCACCATTTCTATCACTATCACCACCATTTCAATCACTATCATCATTTCAATCACTATCACCACCATTCCCATCACTATCACCATCTCCATCACTTTCATCACCATCTCCATCACTATCACCACCATTTCCATCACTGTCACCACCGTTTCCATCACTATCACCATCTCCATCACTATCATCATCTCCATCACTATCACCATCTCCATCACTATCACCATCTCCATCACTACCACCATTTCCATCAATATAACCATCTCCATCACTATCACCACCATTTCCATCACTATAACCATCTCCATCACTATCATCGCCATTTCCATCACTATCACCGCCATTTCCATCACTATCACCATCTTCATCACTACCACCAATATAACCATCTACATCACTATCACCATTTCCATCAATATCACCATCTTCAGCATCTTCATCATTATCACCATCTCCACTATCTCCATCATTATCGCCATCACCATCACTATCACCAACCCCAACCACCCTCACCGCTAACAGAGCCTCTTTGAAAACAATGGCGAAATGCCCAAGATGTCTTTTTCATTAAGAGAAAATTCCACTCATTTCTAATAACATTTCCCCCCCCACACACACACAAATACACAACGCCGACAAACAATTTCTCCCCTTCCCCCCTCCCCCCCAAAAAAGAAATGAATTAATTGTAATTATCAACTCCACTCTGCCTGGGGGGGGGGGGAGTATATCAAAACTGTGGGGGGATTATGGGGAGTAAACCTAGGCTTGGGGGGGAGTATGGGGGGAAATATCTGGTCTCGGAGAAGTGGGGGAGGGGAGGGGTGTTAACCTTGGGGAGTAAATCTAGGCTTGAGGAGTATCGAGGAGTAAGTTTAAGTTGGGAGTGGGAGTGATTGTTTCCATGGTGGAGTAGGGTGAGGGAGTGACCAAGGAGAGAGAGGGAGAGAGATGACGAGAGAGAGAGAGAGAGAGAGAGAGAGAGAGAGAGAGAGAGAGAGAGAGAGAGAGAGAGAGAATGTGGGAAGAAGGTGGAGAAGAAGAGGGGAGGGGGGAAGATTGAAAGGTAAAAGAGTTGAACAGGAAGAGAGGAGGAAGAGAGGAGGAAGAAAAGAAGAATACAGGAGGAAAAGTGAAATAGAAAGAAAGGAAGAAAGGAGGAAGAAAAGAAGAATACAGGAGGAAAAGTGATATAGGAAGAAAAGAAGAGGAGGAAGAGAAGAGGAATGGAGGAAGAAAAGTGACATACGTAGAAAGGAAGGGAGGAGGAAGAGAGGAGGAAAAATGATATAGGAAGAGAGGAAGAGAGGAGAAAAAGTGACATACGAAGAAAGGAAGGGAGGAGGAAGAGAGGAGGAAAAAGGATATAGGAAGAGAGGAAGAGAGGAGGAAGAGCGGAGGAGGAGAAGAGGAATAGAGGAGGAAAAGTGACACATGAAGAAAGGAAGGGAGGAGGAAGAGAAGAGGAAGAGAATAGGAAGAGAGGAGGAAAAAATTATATAGGAAGAGAGGAAGAGAGGAGGAAAAGTGACGCACGAAGAAAGGGAGGAGGAAAAGAAGAGGAAGGGAGGAGGAAAAATTATATAGGAAGAAAGGAAGAGAGGAGGAAAAGTGACATACGAAGAAAGGAAGGGAGGAGGAAGAGAAGAGGAAGAGAGGAGGAAAAATGATATAAAAGAGAGGAAGAGAGGAGAAAAAGTGACACAGAAAATAAAGAGAGGAGAAAAGTAATGAGTGAGAGGGAAGAGAGAGAATAAAAAAGAGAAATAGAAGAATTTGAAGAAGTAGAAGGAGTAGGAACAGGAGAAGAAGAGAGGAAGAGAGAAGAAGAGAGAAGGAGAAGGACATAGAGGACGTGATTTATCGAGAGAAAGAGAAAGAGAGAAATGTATAAAGTTAGGGGGAGTAATCGAATTGAATTGAGCTGAAAAGAATCGAATGAGTGAGTGGCTGTGATTCTGTAACAGATAGACAGACAGACAGACAGAAAAAGAGAGACGGACAGACAGAAAAAGAGACAGACAGACAGACAGACAGACAGACAAGACAGACAGACTGACAGACAAGGCAGACAGACAGGACAGAGAAAGAGAAAGAGAGAGAGAGAGAGAGGGGGGGGCGAGGAGGAGAAGGAGAGGAGAGGTGGAGAGAGGAGAGGGGGAGAGAGGAGAGGGAGACAGATAGATAATGAGAGAGAGAAAGAGAGATAATGAGAGAGAGAGAGAGAGGGGGGGGCGGGGAGAAGGAGAGGAGAGAGAGAGAGAGAGAGAGGGGGGGCGGGGAGAAGGAGAGGAGAGAGAGAGAGAGAGAGAAAGAAAGGGGGGGAGAAGGAGAAGGAGAGGGGAGGGGGAGAGAGGAGAGAGAGATAGATAGATAATGAGAGAGAAAGAGAGAGAGAGAGATTGGGAGAGAAAGAGAGAAAGGGAAAGACAGAGAGAGAGAGAGAGATAGGAGAGAGAGAGAAAAGAACGAGAGAAAAAAGAACAGGGAAAAGAAGAGAGAGAGAGAGAGAGAGAGAGAGAGAGAGAGAGGTAGAGAAATATCGCAGAGAAGGCTACGGATAAAAACGTGGCGACCTGAGGGGGGGATGGAAATTGCACTGGGAAGAAGGAATGGTAAAAAGGGCTTCTAATCGTAGCCCTGCCTCAGGCAAAGAACCTCCCCCCCACCTCCCCCGTCCCTCACCTCCCCCTACCCCTCCCCCCCACCCCTCCGACTCCACCCCCGCCAGTTGGGCGACAACCGGTTCGAACCCAAAACAGAAGGGGGAGGGGAAGTGAGGACGACTTGGAAGAGGAGCAGGTCCCCCCCTCCCGGTTTCGGGGAGGGAGGTCAAACAAGGGTGGGAGCGGGTGGGGGGGAGGAAGAGGAAGAGGAATAGGAATGGGAGGAGGGAAAGGTTGAGGAACAGGAGGCGAGGAGAAAGGGTAGCGAGCATGAGAAAGACGAAAAAGAAGCGAAGGAAGAGGAGGAGGAAGAGGAGGAGGAGGAGGAGTAGAAGAAGGAGAAAGAGGAGAAGGAAGAGGAAAAGGAGGAGCAGGAGTAGCAGGAGGAGGGGGAAAAAGAGGAGGAGGAGGAGGAGGAGGATGAGGAGGAGAAGGAAGAGGTCAGAAAAAGAGGAGGAGGTAGGAGAAGGGCGAGGAGAGGCAGAGAAGAGAAGAGAAGGAAGAGACGATGAAAAAGAAGAGGAAGAGGAGATACGAGGAGCAGAGGATTAGGAGTTGGAAGAAGAGGAGGAGAGGAGGAGGAGAAGGAGGAGGAGGAGGAGGAGGAGACCGCGGAGGTGGAGGAAGCGGAGGAGGAGGAAGCGGAGGAGGAGGAGGAAGCGGAGGAGGAAGGAAGAAGCGGAAGAGGAAGTAGGAGGAGCAGAGGCTTAGGAGTAGTTGGAAGAGGAGGAGGAGGAGGAGGAGGAGGAGAAGGAGGAGGAGGAGAAACAGAAAATGCGGTGATGCGAAAGGAGAATAATGAGAAGAGAAATTTTGCGAAGAACTGAAACGAGGGGAAAAAAAAAAAAAAAAGGATTGGGGGATGAGACGAAAGCAACAAATGGAGGAAAAAGGATAAAGAAGAAGAAGAAAATTATGAGAAGAGCTGAGGAGGGAATGAAAAAAATAAAAACAAAGGGTGAGGAAAGAGGAGGAAGAGGTGAAGGTTTAGGGCGAGTACGAGAAGGAGAGGGGGAGGAGTAGGAGGAGGAAGAAGAGGG
>NC_134798.1:59765680-59770680 GCF_046742065.1 Oratosquilla oratoria
CTCTCCCCTCTTCCCTTCCGCTTCTTCTTCTGTCCTCCCTTCCCTCTCCCCTCTCCTTTCCACTTCTTCTTCTATCCTCCTTTCCCTCCTCCCCTCCTTCCTCTCCCCTTCCACTTTTTCCATCCTTCTTTCCCTTTCCCCTCTTCCCTTCCGCTTCTTCTTCTATCCTCCCTTCCCTCTCCCCTCTTCCCTTCCACTTCTTCTATCCTCCTTTCCCTCTCCCCTCTTCCCTTCCGCTTCTTCTTCTGTCCTCCTTTTCCTCTCCCCTCTTCCCTTCCGCTTCTTCTTCTGTCCTCCCTTCCCTCTCCCCTCTCCTTTCCACTTCTTCTTCTATCCTCCTTTCCCTCCTCCCCTCCTTCCTCTCCCCTTCCACTTTTTCTATCCCTCTTTTCCCTTTCCCCTCTTCCCTTCCGCTTCTTCTTCTATCCTCCCTTCCCTCTCCCCTCTTCCCTTCCACTTCTTCTTCTATCCTCCTTTCCCTCCCCTCTTCCCTTCCGCTTCTTCTTCCGTCCTCCTTTCCCTCTCCCCTCACTTCTCTCCCCTCTTCCCTTCCCCTTCTTCTTCTATCCTCTTTTCCCTCTTCCCTTCCGCTTCTTCTTCTATCCTCCTTTCCCTCTCCCCTCCTTTCCCTATCCCCTCCTTTCCCTCTCCCCTCTTCCCCTCCGCTTCTTCTTCTATCCTCCCTTTCCTCCTCCCCTCGTTTGTCTCCCCTCTTCTCTTTCGCTTCTTCTCCCCACAAATTGCATGTTGTGCTTGTCTTTCCTCTTCTCCTCTTTCTTCTCTTCTTTTACCTTTCCCCTTCCTCGTCCTCTTCCCCTTACTCTCATCCTACGTCTTCTCTTGAATTCTCTCTTTCTCTTTTCCCACCGCAGTTTCTTCCTTCTCTTCTCCATCTTCTCTCTCTTCTTATTTGATTTCCCTCAATCTCTTCTCTTCTCTCTCCCTTTCTTCATTTATCTCTCTCTCTCTCTCTCTCTCTCTCTCTCTCTCTCTCTCTCTCTCTCTCTCTCTCTCTCTCTGGGCTTTTCTTACGCAATTCCTCCCTTTCCCTTTTCCTTCCCTTTCTTAACAGCTTCCCTCTCCTCTCTCCCTTTCCTCAATCCTCTCTCTCTCTCTCTTTTCCTCTCTGCGTTTTTCTTACACACTGCCTCCCTTTCCCTTTTCCTTCCTCTTCCCACTTCACTTCCCTTTCTTAACAGCCTCCCTCTCCTCTCTCCTTTTCCTCAATTCTCTCTCTCTCTCTCTATCTTTGAGTTTTTCTTACGCATTCCCTCCCTTTCCCATTTCCTTCCCTTTCCCATTTCCCTTCCCTCCCTTAACAGCCTCCCTCTCCCCTCTCCCCCTTTCTCCCCAGTCCTTGGGCCGCTTATCCTTCCCTTCTCCCTCTCCCTCTCTTTTTTCATCAAATACTCATTCCCCCTCTTTCCCTAGTGTAGGCCTTATATGGAACTGCCTAGTGTAGGCCTTATGGTCTCTTTCAGTCTCCTTCAATCTTATGTTCTTATGTTATGTTCTTTCCTCTCCTCACTCCCTTGCAATAAAAGATCTGACAGCCCGAAATTTAATTGTAATTGGGTAGGATAGTGGTAGCAGTAGTGTTAGTTCATCTTCTAACGCCTAGTTACCCTGTTTTCTTAATTGTAGCTTAGTATAGTAAACACAAACAGCCTCGTTAGGGCCAGTAGGCCTGGTGTTGTTTGTTCTTCCTTTGTGTTCTTTGTGTTCTCCTCCTTTCTTCCCCAGTGACCTTCTTTTTTTCCAGATCCCACTGATGGCATTTCCAAAATATTTTTTTCCAGATCTCACTCCTGGCATTTCCAAAATATTCATGCCCCACTGCCCTTCAAATCTAAAATAAGATTGTACCAAATCACGCGCGTGTATGTACCAAAGGCCCGTTCCCCTTTATACGGATGATGGTCGAATCAAAGCACACACACACACACGAACATACACACACACACACACACACACACACACACACATACACACACGACTCGGTGGCGCGGTTGGTAGAGTCCCCGACTGCCACTACGGCGGTCAGGGTTCGACTCCTGCCAAGGGATGAATTTCAGTATCGCTGCGCTTCGGGTCGTTACTCCAACTCTCGTGGGAGTTGGGTGTGTGTTTGCGTGTAAGGTCATGGCATTACCCATAGATCGGTCACACGAGCTCTGAGCTCTCTTCCGTGAGGGAAATGGCTGTCGATCACGAGTCCAACACGTGATCCAAAGACCATGGTGAATCACACACACACACACACACACATTCTCTCTCTCTCTCTCTCTCACACACACACACACACACACACACACACACACACACACACACACACACACACACACACACACACACTCACATCAAAGGGGAATAAAATCCACTCAACCACTCCCACTCCCAGGCCTTTGGTGACGAAGCTTTAAAGTCCCTCAAGACTCTCAGCCTTCATGTTTATATTCAAACATCCACCATCGTCATTCCTTGTACATCTCGTCACTTTAACCCACATTTCCATTCAACAATTTTATTTTCTCACACGCTTTTCCAAACCCAGTTTTTTTTTTTTTTTTTTTTACCCCATTAGGTACCTTCTGTTTCCGTTTCTCCTCTGGATCAGCCGCGAGTGAATTGCATCCACATTGAACAGTCTCATCAGCCAGTCCATCATGGCTACTCCACCTTTTTAGGTAATTCCACATGAGGACACCTCCTCTGGATCAGCCGCGAGTGGACTGCATCCACATTGAACAGTCTCATCAGCCAGTCCATCATGGCTACTCCACCTTTTTAGGCAATTCCACATGAGGACACCCATCCAACAATGGCGTCTTTCTAATTTCCAAAACTATTTGCTTTTCCTCTCTTGATAACGACCACCTTGTCCTTCTCATCACCCATTCCATGAAGCATAATCCAAATTTTGGATTTTTCGTAATTCTGTTTTCCAATTGCGTATTGCCTAACCCAACACATGTCCCCGTGGTCTGTTTATGAATTAGGTCATGGGTCAACAATGGCTGGATTGGGTTCAAATGTCATCTGAATGGAGACCCCCCCCCACGTCTTTTTCTCAGCTGAATTAAATGGTCTGGAATCGACCATTAAAGAGCACTGAAGTGGAGTAAAAAAAAAAAAATAAATAAAAAAAAAAAAAAAATTAATAAATTAAGATGAACTCGACCAACTTCTCCTTTCTGTTCGATTCTACCTCTGAATTACGTATACACACTCGCATAGATACATGTATATATTTTTCAGGCGACCCTTTATAACACACACACACACACACACACACACACAAACACACACATAGATATATATTGTGTGCGTGTGTGTGTGTGTGTGTGTGTGTGTGTGTGTGTGTGTGTGTGTGTGTGTGTGTATGTGTGTGCGCGTGCGCGTTTCGTCACCGTAGCAGAGAAGTTAAAACAGTTTCCCAGAGGCGCCTCCGACCCATCTAGCACTCACTGTAGGAGGAAGCGAGTCTAATATCTCTCATATGCACGATGGGGGGGTAGGGGGGTTGGAGGGGGGATCTGATCCTATTCCACGTCCCGCCTAATCCTATTTCGCCCTCTCGAATGCAATATTCCCCCTCCATTCTGACCTCCATATCTGATGCACTTCAACTCAAATTCAATTTCGTTAATTTTTTCTCCACCCTGTTGAGGGGGTCGCCTAACCGTGCTCCTTCGAAGTTATGGCATATTCTGATGTTTTGTTTTATTCGCCTGGATAATCATAAAGCTTAAGCGTCTACCTACGTAAACCATCAATCAAGAGACCTTTTGGTCCATATCTAGGTCGGATGCGAAAAAATGTATTAATGATAAATAAATATACAAACAGAAATAATAATAATATAAATAATAATAAATAAAGTAAAACAATGAATAGATTTAAGTTAAATGATAAACAGGTAAATAGTAAAAAACAATAAATGGACAGATAAATGATAATAATAAAATAAAAATAAACGATAATCTAATAAATGATAATAAATAAACCCTTGCCTACTGGACGGCCCTCTTCTTTTGGCTCTCTCTGTCGCCAGGCGATTCTCTTCATCTCCGCGGCGGCGGCAACCGCGCCCGCCCGCCCCATCCGCGCCTCCGCCCGGGCGGGCGGATAGCGGCGAGGTTGACAGAATCAGGTCATATGCCTTCCCCAAGTCCATTCCTGTCCCGTAAATCCATTCGCCCGACGTGTCAGTCCCAAGCTTGGCCTCTCTCCCTCACTCCCTCCTTCCCTCCCTCACTTACTCCCTCCCTCCCTCCCTCACTCCCTCCCTCATTCCTTCCCTCCCTCCCTCCCTCCCTCCTTCCTTCCCTCCCTCACTGTTTCTCTCCCTCCCTCCCTCCCTCACTCACTCACTCCTTCCCTCCCTCCCTCACTCCTTCTCTTCCTCCCTCCCTCACTGTTTCTCTTCTTCCTTCCCTCCCTCACTCCTTCCCTCCCTCCCTCCCTCACTCCTTCCCTCCCTCCCTCCCTCCCTCCCTCACTCCTTCCCTCCCTCACCCCCTCCTTCCCTCACTCCCTCATTCCTTATCTCCTTCCCTCCCTCCTTCCCTCCCTCACTCCTGCGTGCAATGGAGTTGGTCTGGCCGTCCTTCCCTCCGTAAACAATGGCTCATTGACTCCTCCTCCTCCTCCTCCTCCTCTTCTTCTTAGTCTTCCTCTTCCTCCTTCTCCTACTCCTAGTCTTCCTCTTCCTCCTCCTACTCCAAGAAGTCTTCCTCTTCCTCTTCCTCCTCCTCCTAGTCTTCCTCTTCCTCCTACTCCTAGTCTTCATTTTCCTCTTCTTCCACCTCCTCCTAGTCTTCCTCTTCCTCCTTTTAGTCTTCCTCTTCCTCTTCCTCATCCTAGTCTTCCTCTTCCTCCCCCTAGTCCTCCTACTCCTACTACTAGTCTTCCTCTTCCCCTTCCTCCTCCTCCTCCTAGTCACCTCTTTCTTCTTTTAGTCTTCCTCTACCTCTTCCTCCTCCTAGTCCTCCTCCTCC
>NC_134798.1:59773180-59783180 GCF_046742065.1 Oratosquilla oratoria
CTCCTTATTTTCGTCTTCCTTTTCCTATATTTCTCCTTCTCCTTCCTCCAGCTCTTCTTTCATTCCTACCACCTCCATACCTATATTCAGTTCCATCTCCTCCACCTCCTCCTCCTCTTCCTTCTCCTCCTCCTCTCTTCCCTCCTCGTTGTCCTCTTCGCCCTCCTCCTCGTCCTCATTTCTTCGTTCTGCCTCTCTTTCTCTCCTTCCTCCTCCTCCTCCTCCTCTGCATTCCTTACACATCACTTCTTCCCAGCCTCAGGCAGACCAAATCTTAATCCCAGCCTCTTGCGGTCCCCCGGTTTTCATCATTGTAAGTTCCTGTTTAGCAACAAGAGATGGGGGGAAGGGGGGGCAGAAAGGAAGGAGGGAAATGGGGTGAGACAGCAAAGAAAGATAACTGGGTAGCGGAAGAGAGGGAGAAAAACGAGGAGTGGGGAGGGAAGGAGAGAGAAAAAATGGGAAAGGAAAAATAAGAGGGGGAGGGGAGGAAGGGGGAAGGAAGGGGAGAGGAAGAGGGGAGGAGAGGGGGAGGGGAGGAGGAAAGGAGGGGTAAAGGAGTAGGAGAGATCAGAGGGGGTGGGGGGAGGAAGTTGGAAGAAAGGGGAGTGGGAGGAAGGGGGAGGGGAAGGGGGAAGGAAAGAGGAAGAGGTAGGGGATGGGGAAAGGGGGGAAGGGGGGAAGGGAGGGGAGGATAGTGTCAAAGGCCAGAGGAGAAATTCATTCTCTTAGGAGCCGCGAACTCAAAGACTACGCGAACTCCGCTTCAGAGTTCGAACAAGAGTGTCTGAAGAACAACAATACCTCGAAGGCCTCCAACTGGCTCCCCCGAGGCTTTCGAACTCGGGCGGCCACGAACTCCACCACATTCTTCGGTAAAATTCCAGAATCACGCAAGCACGGATATTTATCATGAATTTCACGTTGTCCAATAGCTCCTAGCCTAATTAAACCTAACTTAACCTAACGTAACCATTCCTTAGAAGAAATTGATCTTTCAAATGCGAGAAAGAAGTGGAAAATGTGTTTGCGTGATACTGGAATAGAACCGATTTTGTCTTCTGCGCAGAGGCACCCTCGCCCTCGCGCAAAAGCTTCCCAATGCGCGGAATTCTACAAAGGATTACAAAGGAGAAGCATGCCGACAGGAGACCTTTTGGTCCATAACTAGGTCGGATGCGAAAAAATGATAACGATAAAAAAAAATAATAATAATAATAATATGAATAATAAATAAGATGAATAAATAGGTAAAGTTAAGTAATAAATAAACAGACAAATAATAATAAACAAATAATATAAAATAAATGGCAGGCATTACAGCATCTTGCTTAGGTATTTATCTAAACGAATCTTAAAACTTCGGACTTTACTTCCCCAAGGCTGCTTCCCCACCCTTCCCCCTTTGTACTCCCCTCCATGACTCTTTCCTTCTTTTCATGAAAGTGGCAGTTGCCGACAAGATTGACGAGTTAAACACCATATGAGGACGGAGCCTTTATTTGTACGACGTTTCGCTTATTACAGCTTTTTCAAGCACTTGAAAAAGCTGTAATAAGCGAAACGTCGTACAAATAAAGGCTCCGTCCTCATATGGTGTTTAACTCGTCACTCATTCCTTCACCATCACTATGACACCACCTCTTCGGATATCGTTCCCAAGGATAGAACCGCCAGTCTTCGCTGAAGAGGTATTAACACTTCCCCTTTTGCAAGTGGACTTTTTTTTTTACCCTTCCAGGTGCAGAAACTTCCTTCCCCTTCAAAAAAGTTCCTCTTCGCCATTCTTGGACATCTCCCTTACGCCAGAGTCCTTCTCCTCATTGCGCAGAAGTCCTCCTCACTGCGCAGAAGTCCTCCTCACTGCGCAGAAGTCATTCTCACTGCGCAGAAATCTTCCTCACTGTGCAGAAGTCTTCCTCACTGCGCAGAAGTCCTACTCACTGCGCAGAAGTCCTTCTCACTGCGCAGAAGTCCTTCTCACTGCGCAGAAGTCCTCCTCACTGCGCAGAAGTCCTCCTCACTGCGCAGAAGTCCTTCTCACTGCGCAGAAGTCCTTCTTCTGCCTAGACTCTCCTTTCTCCTTATAAGGAAATTCCCCTTTTATCAAAAGAAAGACCACACGTGAAGATGGAACCTCCTTTATTAGTACGGCGTTTCGCTTGTTATTACAGCTTCATCAAGTACACAGTCGTGGTACACAGGACCGAGAATGAATAAGACCTGGGGGATATATATATATATATATATATATATATATATATAATGTTGACTATATTATGACAAGACTGAAGGTGGAAAAAGCAGACGAGGAGTCGAAAACGTTAAAGCGTGAAAATTCTCCCATTACTCCTCGTCTGCTTCTTCCACCTTCAGTCTTATATACATATATATATATATATATATATATATATATATATATCCTGACTATGTATTTGATAAACTTGTAACAAACGAAACGTAGTGCTAATTATGGCGGCTCCCTTCTCACGTGTGGTCTTTCTTTTGATAGGCTTGTCTTCAGCTACCGATGACATATAGGTTCCCCTTTCGCTGTGCAGACTCCTACGCCTTTTCGCTGTGCAGACAATCTCCTCCTTTGTGCTAGTTTGGTGAGCAGTGCCACCTTGCGGAACAAATCTTAACTAAAGCTGTGGGGACAGATACGTCACAGACACTTGATAAGTCGGTTTTTTTTTTTTTTTTTTTGCGAATAAAATCAGTTCATTTCTTCACTGGATCACTGTGGACCGTAACAAGAGAATAACGTAATAACGTAGACCGTATCAAGAGAATAGGTTATAAAAGGAAAAGATCGGTACAGATAATTATAAGAAAATAATGAAAAAGAAAATAGAATGAAAAATAGGAAGAACAAAAATGAAAAAATGTATGAAAAAAAATTACATGGGATTCTTTCAATGCAAAATGAAATTAATAACTTTTCATCACTTATCAGTAACAATACATTTTGTGAGACTATAAAACATCTTGGGTTCTAGTATTAAAATAGATTAATGGATGATTCAATACGAGAGAGTATAGAAAATATATTTGGTTTGTTTTTTGTGCTTATTAATGATAATTGTAGGTTTCTTTGTGTTTATTAATGATAATTGTAGGTTTCTTTGTGCTTATTAATGATAATTGTAGGTTTCTTTGTGTTTATTAATGATAATTGTAGGTTTCTTTGTGCTTATTAATGATAATTGTAGGTTTCTTTGTGTTTATTAATGATAATTGTAGGTTTCTTTGTGTTTGTTAATGATAACTGTAGGTTTCTTTGTGCCTATTAATGATAGTTGTAGATTTTGTGTTTATTAATGATAATTGTAGGTTCCTTTGTGTTAATTAATGATAATTGTAGGTTTCATTGTGTCTATTAACGATAATTGTAGATTTTGTGTTTATAAATGATAATTGTAGATTTTGTGTTTATTAATGATAATTGTAGGTTTCTTTGTGTTTATTTATGATAACTGTTTACAGACGCACTTCAGTTTCACCATCTCACCCACTCCCATCTCTGTTTCTCAATAAAGCAGCAAAGTTTTGGCAATAAACGATCTTGAGAGACACATAACTGCTCCATAGGGCTATAACCTCTTCTCCCCGCTACCACCCCCTCTCACTCCCCCCCCCCCATAAAAATTGGGGGGGGGAAAGGAAAAGGGGGAAGAAGTACACCCGAGGTGAG
Organism: Oratosquilla oratoria; assembly: GCF_046742065.1. Classification (NCBI taxonomy): domain Eukaryota; kingdom Metazoa; phylum Arthropoda; class Malacostraca; order Stomatopoda; family Squillidae; genus Oratosquilla; species Oratosquilla oratoria. The sequence continues at coordinate 59,776,878 of NC_134798.1, forward strand.
AAATAAACTCGAAGTAGACGAAGAAATACTTAGAGAAGAATCGTAAAAGTTTCTTGGGCTCTCGCGGCTGCTGGAATAGAGTCGGGCATCCGAGGAAGGCAAGAGATCATCTTCTGGAACGGAAATGACGTCATGTCGTCATCCCGTTGGGCCAGAAAGACCAAAGACCGACGACCGTTCCTTCTGTGACAGAGGAGTCTCTCGGATTGGGGGAAGAGTCCGTCGGAGGAGAACAATCAGGAAGAGGAGAGGTTAGGGGGAGAGTCTAGGGGGAGAAGAGCCTTGGGGGAGGAGAGTCTAGGGAGAAGGAGAGTCTAGGGAGAGGGTCTAGGGAGAAGGAGAGTCTAGGGGGAGAAGTGTCTTCGGGGAAGGAGAGTCTAGAGGGGTAGAGGGGAGAAGAGCCTTGAGGAACAGAGTCTAGGGGGAGAAAAGTCTTAGGGGAGGAGAGTCTAGGGGGAGAAGAGTCTTGGGGAGGAGAGGCTACGGGGAGGAGAGTTTTGGGGGAAGGAGAGTTTTGGGGGAAGGAGAATCTAGGGGGGTGAAGAGCCTTGGGGAACATAGTCTAGGGGGAGAAAAGTCTTGGGGGAGGAGAGTTTAGGGGGAGAAGAGTCTTAGGGGAAGGAGCCTTTGGGGGAAGGAGTCTTGGGGACAAGAATCTAGGGGGAAGGAGTCTTGGGGGAGGAGATTCTAGGGGGAGAGGAGTCTTAGGGGAAGGAGCCTTTGGGAGAAGGTGTCTTGAGGGAGGAGATTCTAGGGAGAGAAGAGTCTTGAGGAAGAGAATCTAGGGAGAAGGTGTCTTGAGGGAGGAGATTCTAGGGGCAAAATGTCTTGGAAGAAGGAACCTGGGGAAAGAGATCATCCTCTGTATCGGGAGTGACGTCACCGCTTCTCAACCCCCGACCAGACAGAGAAGAGTCTGTGAGAGGCAAGTCTGGGGATGGAGGAAGCGTCTGCCTGGAAGATAATAAATGCTCCCCTGAAGCGGAATGACGTCACATCATTATCTTGTCAGATAAGAAGGATCCGTGAGGTGCGTTCCAAAAGGGACGGGGGGGGGGGGGACGGGAGGGAGGGAGGTGGGTAGGGAAGGAAGACCTTTTTCAGGGGGAGCGGAAATGACGTCATAACGTCGTCTGGTCGGGCCAGAAGGTCCTCCGGGTCTGAGTTCGAGAAATATCGCTTCGATTTGCGTCTTCGGTTCTTCGCTCGACTTGTCGACTTCGTTAAAAAAAAAAAAAAAAAAAAAAAAAAAAAAAAAAAAAAAAAAAAAAAAAAAAAAAAAAAAAAAAAAAAAAAAAAAAAAGTTTAACAGAGGCGAATAAAATCGTCTGGCGGCAGACAGACTAAAACTAAAAAATACCAAAAGGCAAAGAAAGACTTCGTCGAGAAAACACGAAAACGAATAAAATCGTTAGGTAACAGGAAGGACTAGGTTAGGAGAATCTAGCGAGGGTACTAAATTCCTCCCCTCCCCCTTCCTACTTCCCTCACACTTCCCCCAACTCCTTTCCCATTCCTCTCCTCCCTTCCAACTCCTCCACTTCCCTTTCCCTCTATACAATATGCCTCCTCTCCCCTACCATACTTCCTCCTTTCTCTCCTCCCCCCTCTCTCTCTCTCTTTCCCCCTCTCTCTTTCTCTCCCCTTTTCTCTCTCTTTCTCTTTCTTCCCCCCTCTCTCTCTCTCTTCCACTCTCTTTCTCTCTCTCCCCTCTCTCTCTTTCTCTTTCTCCCCCTCTCTCTCTTTCTCTCTCTCTTTCCGGCGGCACGAAACCTGATGAATGGGATATCTGTCCAGCCACCACCGCCGCCGCCGCCGCCGCTCTAAGCCTTTGCCGTCGGCGTGATTACTTCCTTGTGCGGGATTTAATCTCGTTCCTGCAATTCGATTCGTCTTCACGAAGCCGCCATTCGAATCGCCTCCCCCTCTCTCTTTATCCTATTATCGTTTTGACTTATTTTATTATTTCATTTTACCATTTATTTCCAGTACACAAGTCCTCTTCCAGGCGTCGCCGCTTGAAGAGAATTAACTCGGAGGTTAAGTAACTCAATTCTAACTTAGTTACAACAAACAAGGAGCTTAGGACTCTCCGACGAAGTAGTCATCTTTGCCCAGCGTAGTCACAGAACCGTGTCAAGTGGCAGTTACCGATATAGTCGTTGGGAGTCGAGCACGGACCGGTAGAACTACGAGGCGAGTGACTGGTAACGAGGTAATTAATACCATAGTAAGTCATCAGCCCCCTGGCGGCGACGACCGTGGTAAGTCATTAAGTCAGTCTTCCGTGGAAAAAGGCCGCTGGCGCCGTTGCTCTGCGTGCGTGTGGTAGATGGAGGACGAATAGAATAGTTTGGCGCCACACAGAATGACGGGAAACATTGCCTTTGGCACCACAACCATAGGGAACACATCGTTCCACCATTTAGACAACACACCCGCCTACTCTAAAAGTATCTATCTATCTATCTATACACATATACTCATATTCATAAAGAGAGAGGAGAGAGAGAGAGAGAGAGAGAGAGAGAGAGAGAGAGAGAGAGAACAGAGAGAGATAGGGAGGGAGGGAGGGAAGGAGAGAGAGACAAAAGGTGAGAAAGGGAGGGAGAGAGAGAGAGAGAGAGAGAGAGAGAGAGAGAGAGAGAGAGAAAGAGAGAGAGAGAGAGAGATGAGGCCAAATGGGACGCGAATGCATTAGAGGGTTGCAAAAGAAGAAGGGGCGAAAGAAGCGAAGAAGACGAAGAAAAATAAGGAAAAAAAAGAAGACAAATGAGGAATTTCGTCTCTTGGTTCTTCCGGACTTGACCAGCTAATTTTCCGGGCTAAGGGGAGGGGGGGAGAGGGGGAGAGGGGGATGGGGAGAGGGTGAGGGGGGTGTAGGCGTGGGAGGATAGGGGGGAGGGTGGTGGTGGGGCTGTAGTGGTGGTCTTCTTCTTCTTCTTCTTCCTCTTCTTTTTTTCTTCTTTTTCTTCTTTTTCTTCCTCTTCCTTTTTTTCTACTTCCTCTTCTTCTGTTTTCTTCCTCTTCTTTTCTTCTTCTTCTTCTTCTTCTTTTTCTTCCTCTCCTTTTTCTTCTACCTCTTTTTCTACTTCTTCCTCTTCTTCTTCTTCTTTCTCTTCTTCTTCTTCTTCCTCTTCTTTTTCTCTTCTTCTTTTTCTACTTCTTCCTCTTCTTTCTCTTTTTCTACTTCCTCTTCCTCTTCTTCTTCTTCCTCTTCTTCACTCTCTCCTTGCTGTCCCCTACATTCACCCACTCATTCTATAAACTACATTTAATCTCTCATAGTTTTCTCATAGAAAAACTGAGTACATGCATACATGGGCAAATACATAGATCCTTATACGTACATATGTATATATATTAAAACTTTTCAGTCACTAAACACTCTGCGAGGTAGCTAGGGATGACAGCCTTCGTCGGACCTCTTGAATATTTAAGACCGCGTTAAGCTCTTACTGTCGTCACGTGATGACTTTCTAGTGGGTTTCGAACCACCACTCTTCGAGCTTCTCGCCTCCAGGCACAAGCACCCCAGCCTGTTCGGCAACCACGCATATATATAATATATATATATGTATATATATATTTATTTATTTATATATATATATATAAATATACATATATATGTATATATATATATATTATATATATATACATATATATATGTGTGTGTGTGTGTGTGTGTGTGTGTATGTGTGGTTATGAATGTATGTATATATGTATGTATGCATACATGTATGTATATACAGTATGTTACACATTCCCTTTCCAAGTTCCCTCGCCTTCAACTGCACATCCACAATCATTTCTCTCGTTTCTCTCCTTTCCCTCTCCATTCCATCCACTCTTTCCTGTTGTCCTCTTCTTTTTACATTCCCTTTCATTCTTCCGACTGTTAATCTCCTCTCTTCCCCTCCATTTATTGCATCTTCTCTGTTATTCCCCATCCGTCCACTCCCTTTTATCAACGAGACTTTTCATCTTCCTCTCTTTATTCTCTTTTCCCCTAAATTCATATATCGCTTTGTGGTTCGTTTGAATTATCACACGTTCTCTTCACTGTGGCTCCATCCCTCTTTTTTTTTTTTCTCCTCCTCGCCCTCTTCCTCCTCCTCCTCCTCTTCTTGCTCATCATACTCCTCCCCATCCTCATCCTATTCTTCCTTCGCCTCCTCCTCTTCCTCCTCTTTTTCCTCACTATGTTCCTCCTCATCCTCATCCTATTCTTCCTTCTCTCTCCTCCTCCTCTTCTTCCTCCTACTCTTCTCCCCTTCTTCCTCATCATCCTTATCCTCATCCTATTCTTCCTTCTCCTTCTCCTCTTCCTCCTCCTCCACCTGTTCCTCCCCTTCCACCTCTTCCTCCCCTCCTCCTCTTCCTCCTCCTTCACCTGTTCCTCCTCTTCCACCTCTTCCTATCCTTCCTCCCCCTCCTTCTCTTCCTTCTCCTCATCCTACTCCTCCACCTATTCCTCCTCTTCCTCCCCTCCTCCTTTTCCTTCTCCTCCTCTTCCTACTCCTCCACCTGTTCCTCCTCTTCCACCTCTTCCTTCCCTTCCTCCCCTCCTCCACCTGTTCCTCCCCTTCCACCTCCTCCTCCCCTCCTCCTCTTCTTTCTCCACCTGTCACTCCTCTTCCACCCCTTCCTTCTCTTCCTCCCCTCCTCCTTTTCTTTCTCCTTTTTCACCTCTTCCTCCCCTTCCTCCTCCTCCTATTTTCTCTGGATGCCTTGCCACACTAGTCTAAATTCTCGTAATCTTTTCCCCGCATCCGCTCCACAGAAGTCCTGTGAACTCTCTCCAACTATTCCGAAATTTCAGTCTCCAAGTTTTCTTTTTGGCTCTTCCCCTCCTCATTATCGGACCTTTCACCTAGTTCCCCTTTCTTCATGTATTTCTTATTTATATACATATATATATATATATATATATATATATATATATATATATATATATGGATTTAATTCATTTACTTCTAGTTGTCGCCAGCCGATTTAATTTCATTGAGGCAAAGCCCTTCCCTCGACGAAGCAGCTTTTTGCAGACAATTTATCATCATCATTATTATTATTATTATCATTGCTGCTGCTGCTATTATCATTATAATTATTATTATTATTATTATTACTATTGTTATCATTATTATTATCATTATTATTATTATTATTATTATTATTATTATTATTATTATTATCACTATTACCATCATTACTACTACTATTATTATTATTATTACTATCATTATTATTATTAATTCTTATTATTACTATCATCATTGATATCAATATTATCATTATTATTGTTATTAATTACATTGTTGTCATTTCTGTCATTCTTTGAAATATGTTGAGAGAAATGAATATATATATATATATATATATATATATACATATATATATATATATATATATATATATATATATATATATATGTTGGCTCATTAGAATAAAGCAATCTTCTGTACACATCTTATTTTTGTCTTAATTTTTCGTTTTCACACACACACACACACACACACACACACATATATATATATATATATATATTGTCATTCTCTGAAATAGCTGAATAAAAATAAATGTATGATATCTCTGCCCCCTTACCCTCAACACTGGTGACATACAATTTTGTCCAATTGAAGACGATCGCTTTCTCCCGCGCGGAGGAAACAGGAGAAGTTTGGGAAAACAAGAAGTTTCGATGATCCTCGTTTTTGCCCCCAAAATATGAAGGCATTAAAAAAAAAAAAAAAAAAAAAAAAAAAAATTGTCCAATATGGCGGCAGCACTACTTCCTGTGCCACACGAATCTATTCGGTTAATTGCAGGCCCCCAAATCTCCCCCCACAACCCCCCCCACCTCCAAGAGAGATATACACAAGAAGGTACAGTTGAAATGGGATTTAAGAGAGTCCTGCTCTCTTCTCTCTTAGAGACCTGAAAAGAGAAAGAGAGGAAAAATAAAGAAAAAAGATGAATAATACTCACCATTTTGACGTCTGAGATGGTCTGGACGTTTCGAATCATGAGGTTGATCCTGACAACGGCTGGACCTGAAGGACAAGAAGAAAATCATCTTATGAGATGCTGTTGATGGAATGTTCAAGTTGATGAATGTAACAAGCGCGCACACGTGTATATATATATAAATATATATATATATATTTATATATATAATATATATATATTCATGTATGTGTGTGTGTGTGTACGTGCGTGTGTGTGTATTTACCTAGTTGTATCTTACGGGATGGGGAGCTACGCTCGTGATGTCCCGCCTTTGTATCTCGCAGTGTCTAGTTT
>NC_134798.1:59788180-59790680 GCF_046742065.1 Oratosquilla oratoria
ATATATATATATATATATATATGACTATATATATATATATATATATATATATATATATATATATATATATGCATGAGAAATCACATGAGGTGATGTCTAGACATCTTCAGGGTACATGTACCTGACGATATCTAAATATACGAAAGCGCTCGGTCATGACTTAGTTATTTTCCTTGTTTTTCTACATATACATATATATACATACATATATATATATATATATATATATATATATATAGAGAGAGAGAGAGAGAGAGAGAGAGAGAGAGAGGAAGAGAAAGGAAGAGAGAAACTTTCAGCCTCAAGGACAAACTACCTTATGTCCAACTCATATCTATGAGATACAATACTACATAGCTTATGAGTTTCTGATGTATGTGCTACCGCATACGAACGAGGCGCGGCTATGAGATGAGGGACCGCATGTAGGTATGTGGCCTCGATGAGGCTTCGCAGAAACTTCGAATCCCGCTTCGAAACTCCTGAAGCAAGTTTCGAATCTGACTTTCGATACTTTGATACAAAAAGATAAACACTAATGAGGGGTCTCGAACCCTGAACTCAAACACGTATACAACTTGCTGGTGATGTCGTTAGCGTCAGAGGCTGCCATACCTTGGTACCGTGTTCGCGCCCGGCTCGTGGCGAGAGAACTTTTATTAATACTGTACGCGACCCAAAGGTTGTTTAATGATTTTGTTTTGGCAAGAGAAGAGAGTTTGATATCAGCATTGATAATAAAGAGGCGTCACCTTTGCCTTATTTGTTAGGATAGCTAGAGCAAGTGGACAGCAGGAGCAAAACACCATAAAAGTCACGAGAGAGAGAGAGAGAGAGAGAGAGAGAGAGAGAGAGAGAGAGAGAGAGCGCCGCCACGAAGCACCATCCGGCCCCAATTAGAGAGCGTTTAGAAAATGAAACCGGAATATGAAAATGATGAGCGTATAATGAGAGACATTGTTAAGCGGAGAACCATTCCTTTTAACCACAGTCCAGTGCATTTACTGTATATGTATGTGTATATGTATATGTATAGGTATATGCATATATATATATATATATATATATATATAATTCCGACTGTCGTCCCCGGATTCGAACCAGGCACAAGATTTCTCATTGTCGAAGCCACGAGTATAGCTCCCCTTCCCCTATAATACAACTAGGTAAATGCATACAAACACACACACACACACGCACACAAACACATATGGTTATATCACAACGTCTCAACGCATTGACGGAGCCTTGAGTTCTGCACACTAATATTTGATTATTCTTCTTGAAAGAGAAATTCTCCTCTCTTTCTCTCTCCTTCTCTCTTTCACAAAGATTACTTATTCAATTAACGGAGTTGCCGCAACAGAGATGCGTCTGTCACGCACATTCTCAGCAGAAGAGAACGTACACACACACACACACACACACACACACACACACACACACACACACACACACACATACACACACAAACGATAATTGGGGATTAAGAGAAGAACCCCACGAGCGTTTCTCCTTTCGTGTACACTATAATTAGGAAAACAATTAGGTAAACTCACACACACACACACACACACACACACACACACACACATACACACTCGCACACACACATACACACTCGCACATACAAAAACACACATACATACTCACACGCACACACACTCACACACACACACACATAAACTCACCCATACACACACACACGCGAGCGCGCGCGCGCACACACACACACATACACACTCAACACACACACATACACACACACACATACAAACTCACACATACACACACACACATACACACTCACACACGCACGCACACACATACATACATGCATACAGATACACACACGCACACACACACTGACTCACGGTATACCAAAATTATGTAAATACATTCTCCGCTGTTCAATAAATTTCTAAATACAGTTGTTCCCTTTGTTGCTGTAGTGATTATTTGTAAACAAAACAGTATTAATGCAACAACAGCAAGATCAAAATATACATTTGCAATGTTCTGATTTGTCGTGGGTCAGATCCGAGTGTCCGTGATGGAAGAGGATGAAGAGGAAGAACAAGATGAGGAAGAAGAGGAAGAACAAGATGAGAAAGAAGAAGAGGAAGAAGAAGAAGAGGAAGAAGAAGAAAAAAAAGAAGAAGAAAAAGAAGTAGAAGAGGAAGAGGAAGAAGAGGAAGAAAAAGACGATGAAGAGGAAGAACAAGATGAGGAAGAAGAAGAAGAGGAAGAACAAGATGAGGAAGAAGAAGAGGAAGAAGAAGAAGAGGAAGAACAAGATGAGGAAGAAGAAGAGGAAGAAGAAGAGGAAGAAGTAGAAAAAGAAGAAGAGGAAGAAGAAGAAATCCTCTTGAGGATGGAGAAATGGGAGTGAATTCTGTACCAAATGGACTCCCAATGATCCAGGAGGACTCCAGTTCATTCCAGAATTAGTTCCAGACCCAAGTTCATTCCAGAATTAGTTCCAGAACCTTTTCCTCGA
>NC_134798.1:59793180-59815680 GCF_046742065.1 Oratosquilla oratoria
AACATTCCGTGTGACGTCATACTTCATTCCATGTCACATCACACTTATAGTCTGTGCAATCTAACTTGGTGGAAATCTACTGGAATAGACCACCTCAACACGTCACATGGCGTCACATTAAGGTCACACATGAACCATTCCAACTGACGTCATACTCACTCCACTCCGCATGACGTCACACACAATCTAGGCCAAGTCATATCACATATGAAACAAACCATACCAGTAGTAGTAGTAGTAGTAGTAGTAGTAGTAGTAGTAGTAGTAACAGCATTAGTATTAATAGTAGTAGTAAAAGTAGTAGTAGTAGTAGTAGTAACAGCATTAGTATTAATAGTAGTAGTAGTAGTAAAGTATTAGTATTAGTAGTAGTAGTAGTAACAGCATTAGTATTAATAGTAGTAGTAGTAATAGTAGTACTAGTAGTAATATTATCAGTAGTAGCAGCAGTATCAATAATAGTTGTAGTAGTAGTAGTAGTAGTAGTAGTAGTAGTAGTAGTAGTAGCAGTGGCATTAGTAGTAGTAGTAGTAGTAGCAGTGGTATTAGTAGTAGTAGTAATAGTAGTAGTAGTAATAGTAGTAGCAGTAGTAGTAATAGCGGTAGTATTGATAACTGTAGTAGTATTAGTAATAGCAGTAGTATTGATAATAATAGTAGTAGTAGTTGTAGTATAGTAGTTGCAGTAGTAGTAGCAGTAGTAGTAGTAGTAGTAGTAGTAGTAGTAGTAGGTAGTAGTAGTAGTGGTGGTAGAAACATGAGTAAAAATAGTAGTAGTGACTACAGTAATAATATGCATGGCAGTGGTAATAGGGGAAGAAGAAAAAGAGAAAGGGAAAAATAGCAACAGCAAAATTAACAATCTGGCAACCGTCCACATTTCAGCAGTTATAAATCATAAAAAAAAAAATATTGTCAATCCAGACACCGCAAGTAATACACGAGCCATTCCACACTAGTTCTGAATAGAACTGAGATTAGGAAAAAGCACATATTCGTGGAAAGACTTTGCTCTGAATGGCCAAACATCACTTCACACGACCGGGACGCGACAAAGGTTAAATTCCTGTGTTGAAAGCCGGTATTACAACCTTTATGCACAGAACGCATATCCGCTTCGATGGCACAGACCCACCCATCAGACCAACAAACGTTCTGGGGGGAAACGTTCAGACGTTACCTGGGAAACGTTTAAGTGTTAGCAAGAAAACGTTCAAACACAAACTGCGTTCTCTTGCAAGCTTTGGAACCTAAACGACCTTGTGGCCTGATTTTGAGTGTAAAAATACTACAAAGGAGAGGGCTTCTAAGTGTGTTCGTGTGTGTGTGTGTGTGTGTGTGTGTGTGTGTGTGTGTGTGTGTGTGTGTGTGTGTGTGTGTGTGTGTGTGTGTGCGTGTGCACCATTACGTGTACATAAAGGGAGGCCGAGAACAGAAACACGTGTATGTATTTTTGTTAATGACAAGCTACTCTGTTCGCTCGTTGTTTTGCTTGTTCGTTTACGTTTTTATTTTTGTCTGAATTCAACTTTGCTAGACCGAAAGTTATCTTACCATCGTTAGACACACGTGTACACGCACACACACACGCACGCACACACACACACACACACACACACACACACACACACACACACACACACACACACACACAGAAGAGACCTAAAAAAGAAAAGCTTCCTACACAGAGTGATAATTATATGGAACAAATTGGATGAAAAAATAGTGTATGCAAACACAATAAAAGAATTTAAGAGCAAACTTGATCTTGCGAGATACAAAAATGGGTCACTACGAGCATAGCTCCCCTTCCCGTATAATACAACTAGGTAAATACACACACACACACACACACACACACACACACACACACACACACACACACACACACACACACACACACACACACACACACACACACATACACACACACACATTACCCATAGATCGGTCATACGAGCTCTGAGCTCTCTTCCGGGAGGGAAATAGCTGTCGATCGCGAGTCCAACACGTGATCCAAAGACCATGGTGAATCACACACACACACATACATACACACACATATACACACACACACGCACACATACACACACGCACACACACACACACACGCACACACACACACACACACATACACGCACACACTAGTATACATGTACATCCACACTCTCAGTCAGTGCAATGAAAACATGCACAGCTTCATTCTTACGCAAACGAGCCCCGCTTCATGAATTATTCCATCTCGTAAACAAGCCAGCCCTATCAGCACCCCTTTTACCAGACGAACGAGTCACAAAAGATAAACAAAAGCTCACTCGTCGGAATCGTATCAACTCGTGCAAACAGGGAAGTGAAAGTGAGTGCTCAGGTTTGTTGGCCCACTGCAGAACCACCGGCCTGCCCCATGGGGGACGATATTGCCTCTGCACTTCAAATTGAACGTGTCACCCGGCTTGGTAAAATTGTTTGTTTGTTGTCTTGTGCACGTGGAGTGTCCAACATAGCTCCTTTGGTGAGCGAAATCCGAAACCAGTGTAGTCATCAGTTCGACCATTCTACAGCACTTTGTATTCTCCCATCACCGAAATGCAACACTGGTATACCGCACCTCTGATGACCGCCGTTACAGAAAGGGACTGGAAAGCCATGAAAATGCGACTTGAACAGGAAAGTACTATATTGATTGTGCTGTGACAAATACTTAACGACTATGTTCGACAAAGGGCGCAAAACGGCTTCAACGAGGTCTTGGCAGTTCGAAAACCCATTAAGTCCAAAGTTCAATTTAAAAGATGAATAAAAAATAGATCATTAAACAAACAAATAGAATAAATACAAATGGCAATAGAATAAAGTAAAAATGAAAATATATCATCTGGCACTTTCGCGACAGGGTTACAACGCGACCCATGATCGCGGATCTCATCAGTCCTGACAAGGTCGCCAATGTTTACGACCTCGACTCTCCCCGGGCGGATGTCCGTAAAAGCTCTCGCTTGCATCTTTGTTAGGAACACGACTGAGGGTCCATTTCGTGGTGAACGGGTACTCTGCGGCTCGTCACCACGAATCTCATCAATCCTGGCAAGGTCGCCAATGTTTGGCGCGGCCTCCCTCCCGGCTGGATGTCCGCAAAACTCCCCCCGGTTACGCCCTCATTAGAAATCAATTAAGGGCGTGCGATTCTCGACCTCCCCTTGTTTGTCCCCGCCTTTCAGGCACCGGGGGCAGCTCCAAATGACCTCAGTTCGAACCGCAGTTCGCAGTGAGCCTCAATATTTGCATTATTCCGTTTCGCTGATGACATTGCAAAGCTTTGGTCGACCCCTTTGGACTGGAATGCCGGAGGCTTTCGATTTGGTTTCACGCAGTCTCATTATTCCTTGATGCTCTCTTCTTCTCCATCGCCTCTTTCCCTCTCTCTCTCCTTTATTCCACCCTTGATCAACCTCCATGTTTCTTTTCCTACCGCTATCGTTCTCTGTGTGTTTAACCATTTTCGTATGTGTTTTTTTTTTTTCCATTCTATGAGGCTACCTCATAACGTTTCATGGTCTTCTTTGTTCAAACATGTATCATCTCCATTACGCCTGTTCACCTTTATCTCATACTCCTCTTTCTTCTTCCGTTTCCGCTGATACCACGAAACCCATCAAACCCGAACAAACACCAATACTAGAACTGCTCTCCCTCTTTTTCATTCCTGTTTACCTTTCCCCTCTTCCTTCATTCTTTTTCGTTCCCGGACGTTTCACAATCCATTTGTTCTTCTCCTCTCAACCGGGAACCAATAGGCGGCCCTCGGAGGCCCAGGCATCAGTGGGCAGAAGCCCCAACAACGACGAGAGGGCCACGATCCTCGCCACAGATGTTATCGCCAACGCCTCCGACCGCAGCAGAACCAATTGCTCTACGATCCAAAATTTGCCCAAGGTCGTGGGGCTGCTAACACCTTCAATACGATGACTTTTTTATTTATCTATTTATTCATTTTTCTGTAAAAAAACGCACTTTTTTCTCATAAATTTCCCAAGCTGAGCGGTAGGCCCGGGACTTCTGTGCTGTCCTCAGCCTTCTCCTCAACTGAATAAAATCGTCTGTGATTAACTGGAAAGGGGAGGGAGGGGCAATGTAGGGCAGGTTACCGAATTGAGGGGGTCATAGCGATGCCGATGCGCCGCAGTGGAACACAATGGGAGAGCAAAGCAGCAAGAACGCTTCTTGTCCGCAATGAAGCCAAATGCGTAAAGAATAAAGTTAAGAAATAAAAGATGGAGAAAAGGAAAGGAGGAGAATGGGAAGAGGAAGAGGAGGAAAAGAAAGAGGGAGAGGAGGAGGAAGAGGAGTAATAAGAGAGAAGGAGGAAGAGGGAGAGAATATGAGGAAGAAAAGAAGAGAAAAGGGAAGAACACAAGGAAAAGTAGGAATGAGGAAGAAGAGGAGGAAAAGGAGGAAGAGTAGTAATAAGAGAGAAGGAGGAAGAGGGAGAGAATATGAAGAAAGAAGAGAAAAGGGAAGAACATGAGGAAAAGGAGGAATAAAAAAATAATAAGAGGAGGAAGAGTAAGAAGAGGAGGGAGAAGAGGAGGACATGGAAGAGGAGGAGAGAGAGGGGAGAGGAAAAAATAAATTCACCAACTTCACACTGCATCATCGTCATTATCATCGCAATCATTCTTGTTGTTATCACTTCAATCGTCGTCATCATGATCACTGTTACTGTCATGATAATAACCACCGCGATCATCATCATCATCATCATCACTATCACCAGCATCTCTACTAAACTCCAGTAAGACGCCCGTCTCATCCTTGCTACTCAAATACAAAGTCGTATACACATCCAGTACTCTATATTTTCAGTGCGTCTTTCTGTGCGTTATTCCCAAAAATCTCATCATACATATGTGACGTCATCATGACGCCAGCATGGTGACGTCACTCAAATGACATCGTGACGTCATTCAAATGACGTCATCCTATAGTACAGTCGATCTTCATGTATGGTAGAGTATGCTACTCTTAACATGTGGACAGCACTTAATTTCTTTATATATATATACTGTATATATATATATATATATATATATTATATATATATATACATATATGTATATATATATGTCTGCCGCCAGGGGATTTTATTAAGTCAAGAAACTCCTGCCCCGTCATGGCTGATAAATCAACCCCTTTACATAGGGGAAAACGCCGCACTCACCCTTCTCCACCCACGTCGTGAATAATCCCGGCAAGATTCCAGGTAGACTCCGGATCCATCTTTACAGTTTCCAGGCGGATGCGACTTATTTTTTATCTACGCAAGCGCTCCATCGGCCTCGTCCGCATTATTTTTTTTATTTTGGTTGCCGTCAGGTGATTTTATTCATCACGGCATCCTCATCGTCAGCGACGTGGTTCCTTCAGCTCCTTCAGGATTTCAGGACTTCAGGATCCTCAGATCAGGACTTGATCCTCGATGGATGCTTCACTGAGAGAGCTTCCGTGATGACGTCATCATGACGTCATTATTGTTTACATTATCAGCTGACTCTCCCTACACTTCCCTAATGCATATATACATGTGCGTCTATATCTACCTGTGTACGGAGAGCCTCTTAATCATATAATGGAGGCAGCCGGATGAGGCACTCCACTCCCATCCGGAACTCACTGTCCGGGTTAGAAGCCAGGCAGCGAAACACTGGAGAAACTTAGCCTTCAGCTTGTTATATGTGTGTATGGCTACCCATACATGAGGTACAAGTCTTTCTTCTGGTGGGATTTTGAATTCAAGGGCAGTGTTCTCGGTAGAAAAAACATACGAATATACGTGGCACTCTCCTTGCTCTGTGTGTCACTTTGAGACCTTTTGGTCCATATCAAGGTCGGATGCAAAAAAAAAAAAAAAAAAAAAAAAAGGTATGGGAATTCAATGAGCCATGCCCTTGGTTCAACTTCGCCGGTGGCAGGACTCGAACCGCCATCCCCTCGACCTTCACCGCAATTAACGACGTCCTGGTGCCAGGCCATTCTATTCAGCTCTGTGGTACACTCTTTGTGGCAGTGGGGTCACAGCCTATCTTAATTAATTAACATTAATTAATCAATTAATTATTTAATTATTTAACATTAATTAATAAATTATTCTCCGACCTCGGCTTCTTTTCCTGTTGATCAACATTCATCTGACACCCATTTGTTATTATTTTTTTTTAATTTCCATCCATTGTGTTTAATGTTCTCTTCTTAATTAGGTTTACTTTTTCTTCTTCTTCTTCTTTCTTGTTTCATTCATTCTCCCCTCTCGATCATTCTTTCTTCCTCTCTTCCCCCCTTCTTCCTCTGTCTCTCTCTCTGCACTATTACATGATCTCCTCCTCCTCCTCCTTCTTCTTCTTCTTCTTCTTAATCTTCTTCTTCTTCTTAATCTACTTCTTCTTCTTCCTCTTCTTGTCATGGGACTGAGCCTAGCCTCTTTCTCCTCCTCCTCTTTCTCCTTCTTCCTCCTCCTTTTTCTACCACTTCCTCATTTTCTTCCAATTCCCTTTGTTCTCCTTCTTTAACTCTCTTCTTCTCTCTGCTCTTCCATCGTATCTTTCTTTATCGTCTTCCTTTGTTTTTCTTTCTCATTCGTCTCCTCTTCTTCCATCGTTCTCCTCCCCATTCTTCTTTTCTATGCTTCCACATTTCCCCATCCTCCTCCTCCACCTCCTCCTTGAAAGCTCCTTATCACTCCATTTTCCCTCCATTTAGCTCTCCATGATCCTCCCATCTCTTCTTATGCTGCTGCTTCCTCCTCCTCCTCTTAATCTCCCTCCTCCTCCTCCTCCTTCTCCTTCTCCTCCTCCCCACCCAAGGCGAATACAATCATATGACGTTGACCAAAATAAAACAAGTAAACAGTGTCACTTTATCTCTTTGGCTTCCTCCTCCTCCTCCTCCTAATCTCCCTCCTCCTCCTCCTCCTCCTCCCCACCCAAGGCGAATACGATCATATGACGTTGACCAAAATAAAACAAGTAGATAGTGTCATTTCATCTCTTTGGGTACCTAACTCGCCTTGCACGTTTCCCCTACCGTCAGGTGATTTTATTCAGCTGAGGGGGTGGGAAACCTACGTAGAGGAATGATTAACAGAGACCTCAACCCCCTTCCCTCCCTCACTCGCTCCCTCCCCCATCATTCCTCCCTCGAACTGCCAATGTTGCCAGATTGATCATAAGGATAGAAACGCCTGTTAACAACATAAACTACCCACCTCTCTCTTCAACTTCCTCCTCACTCTCCTCCTCCTTCCTTGTTCTTCCTTCTTCCTCTTCCTCTCTCTCCCTCTCCTACTTCATTCCTACCCTCCTTTCTTTAACTTTCTTCTCCCTCTCCTCCTCCTTCTTCCTTCTCCTCCTTTCTTCTTATCCTCCTCCTACCTCCACCACCGCCTTATTTCTTCTCCTACCTCCTTCTCTCTCCTATTCCTCCTATCTCCTCCTTCACTCCTCCCTCACCTTCCTTCTCCACCACAGCATTATTTCCTCTCCTATCTCCTTCTCTCTCCTATTCCTCCTATCTCCTCCTTCACTCCTCCCTCACCTTCCTTCTCCACCACCGCCTTATTTCTTCTCCTACCTCCTTCTCTCTCCTATTCCTCCTATCTCCTCCTTCACTCCTCCCTCATCTTCCTTCTCCACCACAGCATTATTTCCTCTCCTATCTCCTCCTTCACTCCTCCCTCATCTCCTCCTCCTTTCTCCCCCCACTACTCTAACGTATCGCAATGCATATCCGGCTGACTCATTCTTCCTCCAACATCTTCTTCAACAAAAATTGATGCCCCAGCATTCTTCTCCCTCAGACTAATTTCTCAAGCATCCTCTTCTCAGAGATTTTTTTTTCTCCATCACCGTCCTCCTCTCCCTCCTCCCACTCCACCTCCTTCCACTCTTCCACCACTTCCTCCTTCTCTTCCTTCCCCTCCCCCTCTTCCACCACCTCCTTTTTCTCTCGTTCCAGCCTTTCTTTCCCCTTCCTCTCTTACGCCACCTCCTCCTCCTCCTCCTCCTCCTCCTCCTCTCACCCCAGAGGAAGTCCATTTACAGCGGAAGTTCTTAAGGTCGATGTTCCACACCATGAAAGGACATTTTGAACCTTAATGGTGGCATTAGTAGGGCATTATGGTCACATGGTGTAAGATGAGATGCAAAAAGTGGAGGAGTCGGGGGAGAGGGAAAGAGGATTGGAGGAAGGAATGAAGGAACGATGGAGGAAAAGAAGGAAAGCGAAGGCAGAAAGAAAATATGTAATATACATACATATACATTTGTGTAAATACATATGCATACATACATACATATGTAAGTATATATACACATATGTATGTATATATACATATATATACTGTAAAGATGGCTAGTTGTACGCTTATTATTTTCCATATACATATACCTTACTATGAACTTATTCTCCAGTGAAAGGAGATTTATGACTTCACTGTAGGTAGTGATTTGATCGTGATTTCGGGTACAAAGTATATACATATATTTGTATATATACATATACATATACATACTGTGCCTCATTAAAAGTGATGGCTAGTTGTTATTATTTTCCATATACCTTACTATGGACTTATTCTCCAGTGAAAGGAAATTTATTACTTTACTGCAGGTGCTCAGATAAGAAGGAGGGTGGAGGGGTGTGGAGTGTATTCAGGGATGGAATGGGTGGAAATGATTTTATGTCTTTCCCTTTTTGGCTACCTCCCTTGTAAGGGGGAAAAAGCCTTGGTATATGTATGTATGTAGTTATTAGATCGTGATTTTGAGTACAAGGACCTTCAATAGCTTGGAATATTCTTTCTCTGTGGGTAGGGAAGAGTCTTCCGATGAATGGTGTGATGGTATTTCTTTTTATATGATAGAGTTCTTACATGCTCGTCAGTGGGGGAAGTTACCGGATAATTGGGAGAGGTTACAGGGTAACTGGGAGAGGTTACTGGAGACTGGGCAAGGACGGGTTGTCATATCCTTGGGGTTTTTGACGAAATGTCATATGCTTGGTTTTGTGGCGTTTTGTCCCATACTAGGGTTTGTGGTGTTTTGTCCCATACTTGGGTTTGTGGCGGTTTGTCGCATACCTGGAAGGGCCTTGATGTCCTCTGCTTGTATGTTTAGGTTTGGGCTCAACTCTGGTATATAATGCATCTAAGACTGAGAGGCGTCTATCGTCTGTACATACGAGTATACATCCATACATATATATATATGCATATACATATATATATATATATATATATATATATATATATGTACATAATAGCTTAAAAGCCGCTCTCACAAACTGCATTTTAATAAGCTCCTGTGGAGAGCTGTAAGGGCCTTTGGTCCTTGAATAATCTGAAATGCACACTCGAAAGTAAAACTATTAAGCATTAAGCTGCACAATGACAATCTTATTTAATTTTCAAAACTTAAAGTATCACATGACACCACTGTTGGTTTCCAGGTTTAAACAATTATATGTTGCAAGGCATTTACGGTAAGTCAGCAGGATAGACAACATTCTTTGCTTTGCCGTTACGAGTGAAGATGAAGAGGTTTCTTCCAGCGCCAACATAGGGTCGCGGACACACACACACACACACACACACACACACACACACACACACAGATACAATTTCGCATGATCCCATATCATGGTTACGGACTCTTTTGTGTTGTCCCCGGCCACCAAGGTCGTGATGTCCGCAGCCGGATTACCGGGGTTGAGCCGATTCCTAAAAGGTATAATTTGCCGGACGTGGGACGTATATGTGGGGGGTCAGGGACAGACATAAGATACACTTTTGTATTATTAACTATTATTATTATTATTATCATCATTAATATTGTTATATTATTATCATTATTGTTATATTATTATTATTGTCGGTATATTATTATAATTATTATTGTTATTATTATCATTATTATTATCATTATTATTATCATTATTATTATCATTGGTATTAATATTATCTATTAATTAATATTATTATTATTATCATTATGATTGGTATTGTTTTTTATTATTATTATATTAATTATCTTTAACACTTATTATTACAGTACTATTATTATTATCATTAATATTATCATTGTTATCATTACCATCCTTATCATCATTTACATACATATATATATATATATATATATATATTTATATATGTATATACCTTATATATATATATATATATATATATGTATGTACTGTATATATATATATATACATATATAAATATATATACATATATTCGTAAATAGCTGGAGTCCAGGAACCATTTTTATGGGAGAAAGTATACGCTGGACTCTGAAGACGAACCCCGGACAGGGTTCGAAACGTCGGAATAAATTGACGAACGTCGAGTCCAGCGTATACTTTCCCCCATAAAAGAAAAAATATATATATATATATATGTATATGTATATAATATATATATATATATATATGTATATGTATATAATATATATATATAAATGTATATCTATATATATATAGATATATATATAAACATCATATATGCATACATATATATTTGTATATGAGCTTATATTCACCACCATATCCGCCCGGTAATTAAGCTCTGCAAACAGGCGCACAGCGTATCTGTCTCCAGAATCAGAAAGAAGCCTAAATTGCTTTCCTTTCTCAGTTTTTATTTTTTACAATTTATTTTCTCTTTATTGTCAGCTTCAAAATGTCTTTTTTTAATCATGAAAACTTCTTCCATGAGCCAAGCCGCCCGTGGGAATTCCACGAACACGACCAGCAGAGTGACGTCATTGTACGTCAGGCAGGGTGCATGGATAATCGTTGTTATAATTGACAATTCCGTGAAATGTTCTTCAATAAATTGAAACTGGCGACGGGGCGTTTCTAGACTACGATCAATTTCTAGGTTCGGTATCGTGAAAGCGTCTGTCAGTTTCCTTAGGAAGACAGTTATACAAGTTCTGCTGTATTTACTCTTATCAAGAACATGTTCTGTCGGCTGTCAGGTTATAGAAGAGTCGTTGCTACTGTCAATGACCCTAACAGGGATTTGGAACAAATTACCCTAAAGGAAGTTCTTTTTGACGTGAAGAATTATATAGAAATTGTGAAGTGTGCTTTTGTATATTATATCATATTATATTACACACACACACACACACACACACATATATATATATATTATATATATATATATATATATATATATATATGATATATATATATATATATACATATATGTATGTATGCATACATACATACATATACCAAAGGCTTTTTCCCCCTTACAAGGGAGGTAGCCAAGTCCAAAGGCATACTTCCACTCCCACCCATTTCATCCCCACCCACTCCACTCCCATCCACCACCCCTCCCCCTCATCATCTTTATATATGTATACATACATACATATATATACCAAAGGCTCTTTTCCCCTTTACACGGGAGGTAGCCAAAAAGAAAAAGGCATAGAAACCACTCTTACCCATCCATCCCCTACATACTCCACTCCCCTCCACCCTCCTCCCTCCCTCACATCTTGGCACCTCTTGGATGACGGGTCATCCCTGCATCCCATCCACTGCCCTGGGTCAGAAGCAAGGCCGCAGGACACAGCACATTCACAGCAAGGCCGCTTCATGAATTCGGCGACCCCCCCCTCTCCGTCCCCTCATGCAGAAAAGGAGAAGACGGGGAGAAATCCCTTTGGGCTGCGAAATCCCTTCGAGCTGTATATATATACTGTATATACATATATATATATATATACATATATATATATACATATATACAATATATATATATACATATATACATATATATATATATATATATATATATATATATATGATGGGATCCATTCAAGTGTCCGCAGGCCATAGAACAGTACTCCCGTTTTCCTCCGCCTTGATGAAGAAGACTGCCTGCTTAGTGGGGACCCCTCAGGAGCAGTGGGCGAACCTCATTACACGTTATCACCAGGAGGCTCGTCGTTGAGAATCACCTCTCTCTCTCTCTCTCTCTCTCTCGCTCTCTCTTTTCTTCTTGTGTTTTACTTATTTATCTTATCTATTTATTCTATTTAATGAATTTGTTTATTTATTTATCTATTTGTTTTTAGGGTCTTGTCCATAGACATATCTAATACATTCCATGACTTGCTCATCTTTTCTATTAATTCGGGGGGTGCCTCATGAATACTAAAAAATAAATAAACGAATAGAGAAATAAATTAAATAAAAATTATAAAATAAAATCTGATAAACCATGGAACAGGTTGCTCTGTTTGTGAGCGACAGCATTTCTCTGTTTTTTTTTTTTTTTTTTTTTTTTTTGGCTCAAACTTGGGATGATAATTTCTGCTTTGATTCTGCAGACGTTGCCCCGCCCCCTCCTCATGGGCCGTGTTTTATTCATGCCTCTTAGTTGGAATAACTTCCATAACAGTTTTCATTTCCAGTCTTCTTATGGCTCCACACTCAGAGAATTTAAAAGTTGGGAACCCTATTGTCTTAATGCGCGCTGCGCTCCGGAGACGACTCTTAGCTTAAACAAAGCTGTTTCGACTCTCGTCCTTTAAGTTCCACTTGGTCCTCCTCCTCTTCTTCTTCTTCTTCTTCCTCTTCTTCTTCTTCTTCTTGGAACTCGTCCGCTCTCATCAGGAGGCTAATTGCTTTCGTCGTCCCGTTTCTAGACTACCTCGGGAGCTTCTGCGTCAGGAGGTTCCTGAAGGAGTCTTGTTAGTGCTCTGTGACGATTCCTTAAATGTGCAAGGAATTTTTTTTTTTTTTTTTTTTTTTTTTGACTCCGGTAAGACCTCTGTTTTTGCACGTTACCAAAAACTTCTGCAGGAGTGTGGCGCATTTTCTTAACCACCAGATTTATCCCTTACGGTATATATCCTGTCCAGGGCAGTGGACAGGATGCAGGGATGACCCGTCATCCAAGAGGTGCTAAGATAAGAGGGAGGGAGGTGGGTGGAGGGGAGTGGAATATATAGGAAATGGAATGGGTGGGAGTGGTTTCTATGCCTTTATCTTTTTGGCTACCCCCCGTGTAGGGGAAAAAGCCTTTGGTATATGTATGTATGTATATGTTCTTTTCTTCCTAACCCCTTTCCCCTCCCCCCCCGGCTCAAAATTCGATTCCACATTCTGTAAACCTACAGCTGCTGTCGAGGACGACCGCTGGTCTTTTCCCAAGCTCTGCACTTCATCAGGTGTCGTGTCTCACCTGGTTGGTTCTGTTACCTAAACTGACTCATTACTTCCAACAAGGAGGTTATGTTTTTGGGCTTGTCTGTCTGTTATTTGTTTGTCTTTTACGCAAAAATATATACATATATACATACATACATACATGCACACACACACACACACACACATATATATATATATATATATATTATATATATATGTGTGGCCCAACTTGTATTTGTGTCCATATGAGCACACATGCGTATATATATACACATGAATTTCTCATTAACCATTAGTCCTTCCCCACAACATGTATGCATACATATATATATATATATATTTATATATATATATATACATATATATATATATATACATACATGACCTCTTCGACCAGTGCACGGCGAGTCGCACTAATGATCCTCGCTTGACATCACAAAGAAGAGCCGTGCATCGGAAGCTCTCGTCAACAGACTCTCCCGAAGTCGAGACCCTCTCCCGAAGTCGAAACCTCGAGGACTCTTGCGTTTCTTCGGCTCCACCCTTCTTCGGGTTCGCTGACTATCAAGGGAGTGATGTACACACACACACACTCTCACCATTTACGGATTTGAACGCTTGGGAGAGTGCCAATGGGAGGGGTCTATCCTCCCAGCCTCTTGGCACTCCGAAGGTGGCTCTCGCCGAGGGCCAAATCTCGAAAGTGTTATGAACGGGGAAAGGGGGATGGGTGAGGCGTTAGTACCTGTGGGTTCGCTAATCGTCAATTTTTTTTTTTTTTTTATCTTTTTCTCACATTTTTCTTTCTTTATCCAAACCTTCCTTCTCCTTTCATTTGTTTTTTTTTTTTTTTTTTTTTTTTTGGTCTTCCTCTCGTCTCTTCCCTGATCCTGGTCTTTCTTCGCCTTTCTCTCCTCGCTTGTCCTCTTTCTGTCTGCATCCAAACCTTCCTTTTCCTTTCACACGTTTCTTCTTTTTCTTGTCTTCCTTTCGTATCTTCCCTGATCCTGGTCTTTCTTCGCCTCCTCTCCTCGCTAGTTCCCACGCGATTTCCTCCTCTTGCATGCGAGGGAATGGGTTGAAGGCGACAACAGCCGCAGGATTAAGAGGACACAACACACCCGTACGGGACCTTGACCTCATACGTCACCGTAGGTAATGGTTTAGGGATTAACCTTAACCCCTTTCAGGATGAGGTCCAATCATCAGCTGAGCAGAATCGCCTGACGACAATCTGAGTCGCTGCAGGGAAAGGTTAGCCACACGAAGGAGCGTGTTGTAACACAACGATAAGAAAACATCGGTACAAGGATTACCCATAACTTACAAGTCAAAGGGTGAGTGCGGCTATGAGATGCAATGACGTCTAAATGATGGACTGACTCACCCATGTTAAACAAAGATAATACATAAATAAATGATTATTAGATTAGATAAATAAATCTAATAAATAGACCAAGAAAAAATATATATACAAATTTCGACCCTCGTGCAGGTGGGAAGAAGGTTGTTTTTCCTCTGAAATCCATTTGCACAGGACCTCTCTGGCTCGCCTCACACCTTCCCCCACCTCAGCGGCTGAGGAGAAAACCCGAACTAATTTGCGGGTTACGCCCTTCTTGCCCCGAACCGCGACTCGCATGACGCGAAAGCGAATTACCGGGCCCGGATCCAGGACCCACTTCCAGGACCGGATATTCACTCGGGCCCCCTTCAACGCGGCGACGCTCCCCCTCGGCGCGTCCTTGATTCTAGCGAAGGGACACGCGATGTCGGTCAGCTGATTGGTGGGCTCTGGACTGAAAGGGGTCTTGATGGAGCGAGACCCCACTTGAGGTCGGAGTCCAAGTCCTCAACTGGAATAGAATCCGTGAGAGAGAGGAGAGAAATAGACAGAGATATAGATAGATGTAGAGTGTGAATGAGTGAATAAGAGAGAGAGAGAGAGAGAGAGAGAGAGAGAGAGTGGGGGGAGAGGGGAGAGATGTCACCCAGCACTTACGCTCCATGCTGCGACGAGGAGTATTAAGTTATGGTGGAGGAGGTGGATGGAGGGGGGAGCGTTTCACTCTGAAGGATTCGCAAGAATTATGCTTCGAACCTAATGGGCGGCGAGGCGCGGGGGGGGGGGGAGGAGGGGGATGAGAGGGGAAGGGGAGATAGGATGAAGGATTAAGACAAGGAAACGGAGAGAGAGGGAGAAGGCACTAGAGGAAGGGGGGAGAAGGGAGAAGGCGAAGGGGAAAGGTGGGAGAAGGGAAGGGAACGGAAGGGAAGGGAAAGGAAGGGAAGGGGGAGGTAGGATGAAGGATTAAGATAAGGAAACAGAGAGAGAGGGAGAAGGCACCACGGAAAGGGGGGAGAAGGGAGAAGAGAAGGGAAGGGAAGGGAAGGGAAGGGAAGAGGCAGGATGGAGTAAGACAAGGAAAGGGTGAGCGGGGAGAAGGAGAAAAGGAAGGGGAGGGGAAGGGAGGGGAAGAGTAAAAGGGAGAAGGTGGAAGGGGACGGAAAAGGAGGGAAGAGGTAGGATGGAGTGAAATAGGGAAAGGGAGTTGGGAAAGAAGACGGAAGGAAAGGGGAGGGGAGTGAGAAGGAAAGGGGAAGAGGGAACGGGAGGAGGAGAGGAGGCAAGGGGAAAAGAGAGAAGAAGAGACGAGAGAGGAGAGGAGAAACAAGTTGCTCTGAAAAATTCATAGATGGAAAGATGTTACGAGTGGAGTTCCTCAGGGTTCCGGTCTAGAGCCACTTCTGTTCGTAGTATATATAAACGAACTAGACAGAGACATTTAATTTACATTTGTTGATAGTAATAAGTTGTGCGGAATGGCAAATGATCACTTGAATCAACTAGATACTCAAGAAGATTTAAACAAACGAGAGGAGTGGTCTTAAAAATAGATTATGAAATTCAACACATGTGTAAAGTTATGCACGTAGGTTGAAATGATATCTTAAACATCTCAGCCCCGTATTTTCGCCTCAGAGAAATTAAATAAGATACTGGAATTGGTGGAGTAATATTTCGACTTCAAAATACAGCCATTATGAACCACTTATATATATATATATATATATATATATATATATATATATATATATATATATATATATATATCTCACAACAAAGATATGTAGCACATTTGTAAAATAATACTGATGACCCACTTTCGGAGAAGAATAAGCGAAGATATATATATATATATATATATATATATATATATATATATATATATATATATATATATATATATATATACATACATCAATGGTCCACCTATACTTAGGATAAGTTATGAATCCCAAATCTCATAAAAATGATCAGTTGGAAAAGGTACAGCGGCGAGCCACAAAAACCCATACTAAATATAAGAAACAGATCAGAGAAAAAAATATATGTATCAGAACTCTCAAAATAATAATAATAATAATAATAATAATAATAATGATAATAATAATGATAAAAATAATAATGATAATAATAATGATAAAAATGATGATAATAATAATGATAATAATAATAGTAGTAAATAAAATAAAAGGAGATTGCTAACATGAAAGCTGAAAATATTTTCACATTAGACTCTAAGAAGAAGAAAAAAGACAAAGATCTCGGGTTGCCATGACGTAGGTTCACCCCGGAAATAGGTGAAAATTATTTCGCCAACTGCGTTGTCATTGAACGAAATAAGATCTATCCCAGGCACCTGAATGCATTACGGTTCAAATTTTGAACATTCAATTGGTTAAAAGCTTAAGCAATATTTTTTTTTTTTTTTTTTTTTTTTTTGCGTCCGACCTCATCAGGACTGAAAGTGTGTTTCATCATTGTAACATATTGAGGAGAGGAGAAGAGAGGAGAGCGGAGGAGGAGAAGAGAGGAGAGGAGTGAAGAGGAGAGAGGAGAGGAGAATAAGAGAAAAGAGAAGAGGAGAAGAACAGAGGAGAGAGAGAGGAGTGGCAAGAGAGGAGGAGAAAAGAGAAGAGGAGAATAACAGAGGAGAAAGAGGAGTGAAAAGAGAGAAGAGGGGAGAAGAGAAGAGAGGAGGAGTGGAGGAGGAGAAGAGAGGAGGAGATGAGTGAAGAGGAGAGAGGAGAGGAGAATAAGAGAAAAGAGAAGAGGAGAAGAAGAGAGGAGAGAAAGAGGAGTGAAAAGAGAGGAGAGGAGAAGAGAAAAGAAAAGAGGAGAAGAACAGAGGAGAGAAAGAGGAGTGAAAAGAGAGGAGAGGAGGGGAGAAGAGAAGAGAGGATGAGTGGAGGAGGAGAAGAGAGGAGGAGAGGAGTGAAGAGGAGGAGAGAGGAGAATAAGAGAAAAGAGAAGAGGAGAAGAACAGAGGAGAGAAAGAGGAGTGAAAAGAGAGGAGGAGAAAAGAAAAGAGGAGAAGAACAGAGGAGAGAAAGAGGAGTGAAAAGAGAGGAGAGGAGGGGAGAAGAGAAGAGAGGAGGGGGGGAGAAGAGAAGAGAGGAGGAGTGGAGGAGGAGAAGAGAGGAGGAGAGAGGAGAGGAGAATAAGAGAAAAGAGAAGAGGAGAAGAACAGAGGAGAGAAAGAGGAATAAAAAGAGAAGAGAGGAGGAGAAGAGAAAAGAGAAGAGGAGAAAAACAGAGGAGAGAAAGAGGAGTGAAAAGAGAGGAGAGGAAGGGAGAAGAGAAGAGAGGAGGAGGGGAGAAGAGAAGAGAGGAGGAGTGGAGGAGGAGAAGAGAGGAGGAGAGAGGAGAGGAGAATAAGAGAAGAAACAAGAGGAGAAGAACAGAGGAGAGAAAGAGGAATGAAAAGAGAGGAGAGGAGGACAAGAGAAAAGAGAAGAGGAGAAGAACAGAGGAGAGAAAGAGGAGTGAAAAGAGAGGAGAGGAGGGGAGAAGAAAAGAGAGGAGTGGAGGAGGAGAAGAGAGGAGGAGAGGAGTGAAGAGGAGAAGAGAGGAGGAGAGGAGTGAAGAGGAAGATAGAGGAGAGGAGAATAAGAGAAAAGAGAAGAGGAGAAGAACAGAGGAGAGAAAGAGGAGTGAAAAGAGAGGAGAGGAGGAGAAGAGAAAAGAGAAGAGGAGAGGAACACATGAGAAAGAGGAGTGAAAAGAGAGGAGAGGAGGAGAAGAACACAGGAGAACAGAGGAGAGAAAGAGGAGTGAAAAGAGAGGAGAGGAGAATAAGAGAAGGGAGAAGAGAAGAAAAGGAGTAGAGAGGAGAGAAAGAGGAGAGGAGAAGAGAGGAGAAGAGTGGAGAGAGACAGAAGAGGAGAAGAGAGACATGCGATGATGAAGGAATAAAAAAAAGATGAGAAAAAGGAGGACTGGGCGTAGCAGGAAGAGGAAGAGAGTGCAAAGGAAGAGGGAAGAGAGGAGGAACGAGTACAGATGAGGAGGGGAGAGTTGGGAGTAAAGGGGGGGGGGAGAACGGGGGAGAAATTAGCTGGGGGAGAGCTCCTTGTTTAGTAGTTCTTTATCATGTGATTCTCCAACATTTTCCCCTTCAAGCCAAAGTTTTCCTACCAAGTTGAAAATCGGCTTACAAACACATCTCCTGGTGCTCGGTTGTGTACACCGCGACCAACTTTTTCCTACTTTGGTCTTTAAGAGGCCCCTCAAAAAAAAAAAAAAAAAAAAAAAACGAAATTTTGATAAGTGGGTCAGCATGTCCGTGTGGTGGTGGTGATGGGGGTGGAAGGGGGGTTCGGTTGGACAACTTCCACGTAAACTTGGTAAGACTACCAGTCGAAGTTTATAAGGTTCCCCCTCAGGAGCCTCGAATGGACTTAAGCGTTATGTGTAAACTCCTTACATCGATTTTCATTGCGCGGGGCTCTCGGGAGCCGAAGACCCAACTTTTGGCCTGGGGGGGGGGGACGCCAGAACCCTCCAGAGGCTCTTCCTGCCACCGGCGGACTCTTCCAGCGAGGGAGAAAGAACCCAAGGGGGGAAATTGCGAGGGGCTCTGGGGAGACGAGGACCCAACTTTTGGCCTTGGGGGGGAGGGCAGAACCCTCCAGAGGCTCTTCCGGCCACCGGCGGACTATTCCAGCGAGGGAGAAAGAGCCTAAGGGGGGAAATTGCGCGGGGGCTCTCGGGAGCCGAAGACCCAACTTTTGGCCTTCGGGGGGGAGGACAGAACCTTCCAGAGGACTCTTCCAGCGAGAAAGAAAAAGCCCAAGGGGGGAAATTGTGCGGGGCTCTCGGGAGTCGAAGACCCAACTTTTGGGCTTCGGGGGGAGGACAGAACCCTGTAGAGACTCTGGCGGCCACCAGCACACTCTTCCGGCGAGGGAGAAAGAGCCCAAGGGGGGGAATTGCGCGGGCCCTCGGGAGCCGAAGACCAAACTTTTGGCCTTTGGGGGGAAGGACAGAACCCTCCAGAGGGTCTTCCGGCCACCAGCAGACTCTTCCGGCGAGGGAGAAAGAGCCCAAGGGGGGAAATTGCGCGGGCCCTCAGGAGTCGAAGACCCAACTTTTGGCCTTCGGGAGGGAGGACAGAACCCTCCAGAGGGTCTTCCGGCCACCGAAGGACTCTTCCGGCGAGAGAGAGAGAGAGAGAGAGAGAGAGAGAGAGAGAGAGAGAGAGAGAGAGAGAGAGAGAGAGAGAGAGAGAGAGAGAAAAGTCCGAGGGGAAAAATGTATAAAGGAATATAAGAATGTACTTGTGAGATAATGCATCTATTTTCGTGGAGATGAGGAGAGAGGAGAGGGGTTTGCCATACATTGAAGCTGTGGGGGTGAACCAACTCCTGCTTGCCAGGCCCTCCTGTGGAAGAGTTGTGCCTCGCTGCACTGACTGTGACCCGAGTAGTGAGGCTGGGTCAGGGTGGCCTTCTTCACCATCGAGGTGGTCGTGTTGTTTTCGTTTACTTGTAAAGTGGGTCTATGTTCTAAATCGGCTAGCCTTCTTCAAAGAGGGAAAGGAATTTTGGCCTTTTTGTATGTGTACATGTACAGTATATACATCATTCACATATAATGCTCTGCTGCAGTTTATATCTATATCCACTATGAGAACGTCTCTTGTGAACATTCCTTTTTTAATTGGAGATTTCACCAAGTGCAAAGACACTCGAAGCTTGCTGGCTGAGCGGATTAGGGGGTCGTTACTTGCGGCGAAGGTCGAGGTGAGGGCGGTTCGAATCCTGCCACCGGCGAAGTTGAACCAAGGGCATGGTTTAGTAAATTTCA
Organism: Oratosquilla oratoria; assembly: GCF_046742065.1. Taxonomy (NCBI): domain Eukaryota; kingdom Metazoa; phylum Arthropoda; class Malacostraca; order Stomatopoda; family Squillidae; genus Oratosquilla; species Oratosquilla oratoria. The sequence continues at coordinate 59,813,555 of NC_134798.1, forward strand.
CGCTACAAAAACCCTCTGTAAGGGGCCCCATCCTAGCCTCCCGATAGAAGAGGGGGGGGAGTGTGTGACGTTAAACCATATCAACACAAAGACACTCCCTTCTCCTGAAACCACATGAAATCACATTTCCCCTCTCAAGCTTGTGTTACTTTCAGGTTAGCCCATTCTTTTGATACAGACTTCATCCTTTTTGACTTTGCACTCTCTTGTTTCTACTTCCCCTCGTGACATTGATTTATTTTTGCAAGACTCTGCGGTCTGTTTTGACCGCGAAGCTTTGTTACTCCAACCACACAACAAGAGGCGCTCTTTGTATATGTCCTTTGTTTTTGTTATCTCTCTCACAAAAAAAAAAAAAAAAAAAAAAGAGTTTATAAGGTTCCCCCTCAGGAGCCTCGAATGGACTTAAGCGTTATGTGTAAACTCCTTACATCGATTTTCATTGCGCGGGACTCTCGGGAGCCGAAGACCCAACTTTTGGCCTTCGGGGGGGAGGACAGAACCTTCCAGAGGGTCTCCGGCCACCAGCACACTCTTCCGGCGAGGGAGAAAGAGCCCAGGGGGGAAATTGCGCGGGACTCTCGGGAGCCGAAGACCCAACTTTTGGCCTTGGGGGGGGAGGACAGAACCATCCAGAGGACTCTTCCAGCGAGAAAGAAAAAGCCCAAGGGGGGAAATTGTGCGGGGCTCTCGGGAGTCGAAGACCCAACTTTTGGGCTTCGGGGGGAGGACAGAACCCTGTAGAGACTCTGGCGGCCACCAGCACACTCTTCCGGCGAGGGAGAAAGAGCCCAGGGGGGAAATTGCGCGGGACTCTCGGGAGCCGAAGACCCAACTTTTGGCCTTTGGGGGGGAGGACAGAACCCTCCAGAGGGTCTTCCGGCCACCAGCAGACTCTTCCGGCGAGGGAGAAAGAGCCCAAGGGGTGAAATTGCGCCGGCCCTCAGGAGTCGAAGACCCAACTTTTGGCCTTCGGGAGGGAGGACAGAACCCTCCAGAGGGTCTTCCGGCCACAGACGGACTCTTCCGGCGAGAGAGAGAGAGAGAGAGAGAGAGAGAGAGAGAGAGAGAAAAGTCCGAGGGGAAAAATGTATAAAGGAATATAAGAATGTACTTGTGAGATAATGCATCTATTTTAGTGGAGATGAGGTGAGGGGAGAGGGGGTTTGCCATACATTGAAGCTGTGGGGGTGAACCAACTCCTGCTTGCCAGGCCCTCCTGTGGAAGAGCTGTGCCTCGCTGCACTGACTGTGACCCGAGTAGTGAGGCGGGGTCAGGGTGGCCTTCTTCACCATCGAGGTGGTCGTGTTGTTTTTGTTTACTTGTAAAGTGGGTTTATGTTCTAAATCGGCTACCCTTCTTCAAAGGGGGAAAGGAATTTTGGCCTTTTTGTATGTGTACATGTACAGTATATACATCATTCACATATAATGTTCTGCTGCAGTTTATATCTATATCCACTATGAGAACGTCTCTGTGAACATTCCTTTTTTAATTGGAGATTTCACCAAGTACAGAGACACTCGAAGCTCGCTGGCTGAGCGGGTTAGGGGGTCGTTAGTTGCGGCGAAGGTCGAGGTGAGGGCGGTTCGAATCCTGCCACCGTACAAAAACTCTCTGTGAGGGGCACCGTCTTAGCCTCCCGATAGAGGGGGGGGGTGTGACGTTAAACCATATCAACACAAAGACACTCCCTTCTCCTGAAACCACATGAAATCACATTTCCCCTCTCAAGCTTGTGTTACTTTCAGGTTAGCCCATTCTTTTGATACAAACTTCATCCTTTTTGACTTTGCACTCTCCTGTTTCTACTTCCCCTCGTGACATTGATTTATTTTTGCAAGACTCTGCGGTCTGTTTTGACCGCGAAGCTTTGTTACTCCAACCACACAACAAGAGGCGCTCTTTGTATATGTCCTTTGTTTTTGGTATCTCTCACACAAAAAAAAAAAAAAAAAAAAAAAAAAAAAGTCCTTTCCATTTCACCTGTCTATTGTCTATCCAGAACTATGATAGCTTTTCCTCAATTTCGGTACGATAGATTTTATTACTCTCGTAAACATCCATTCCGGCTTTGTTCCCTTTGTGTCGAAATCTCTCCCCTTTTAAGTGAAACATGCATCGC
>NC_134798.1:59823180-59825680 GCF_046742065.1 Oratosquilla oratoria
CTGGCTTTCGGAGGGTCTTCAACTTTTCGCGCCGCCTGGGTGTCCGACACTCGCTCCTCACCGGTGAGGCCGATTTGGTTGCCGACAAAGCGACCATGCGACAGGTCGCACTGGGTCATATGTAACCAGTTCAAAAAGAACTGTCTCAACTCACACACGTACAATGTATATGTGTGTCTGATGTATATGTATATTATACATATTTGCACTAGTGTATATGTGTGTATATATATATATATATATATATATATATATATATGTATATATATATATATATATATATATATACCCGGTATAGAGAAAGAGAACGAGAGAGAGGGAGAGATGGAGACAGATGGAAAAGGTCAAGCAGACAGATATGCACATTAAGAGAGACTTACAAACAAGTGACATACAAAGAAGTACATACATTCACACACATATACATACATACATACATAGATACATGCATACAAACATACGCGCATACGCACATGCATACATGTATACTACTGTACTGGGTACATATATATATATATATATATATATATATATATATATATATATATATATATATATATATATATATATATATATGCCTGCACTTATTGCACACATAATGCATAATTACAACAGACAAAGAATGACATACAGAGACAGACAGACAGATAGAGACATACAAACATGCAAAGACGGGCGTTTCCCCACAGTCCTACAGGCCGGCAGGGCAGCACCAGTATTCGATAAAAGACGTAGAGCATAAAAATGGAGAAAGGGGGATAGGAGGATGCACAACGAAACGAACCATGGGAGATAAGGAAAAATAGTAAAAGTGAATTGGAAAGAAGCTGAGGAGGAAAACAAGAGACCCTCTCCAATAGAGAGAGAGAGAGAGAGAGAGAGAGAGAGAGAGAGAGAGAGAGAGAGAGAGAGAGAGAGAGAGAGAGAGAGAGAGAGAGAGAGAGAGAGAGAGGGAGAAAGAGAGAGCGAGAGAGAGAGAAAGAGAGAGGGAGAGAGGGAGAAAGAGACTGATAAAGAGAGAGGGATAGAAGGTGAGAATGAGAGAGAGAGCGATAGAAAGTGAGTGAGAGACAGAGATATACATATATAGACACACAAATATATATATACATATACCAAAGGCTTTTTCCCCCTACATGGGGGTAGCCACAAAGAAAAAGGCATAGAAATCACTCCCACCCATTCCCTTTCCTATATATTCCACTCCCCTCCACCCTCCTCCCTCCCTCTTATCTTGGCACCTCCTGGATGACGGGTCATCCCTGCATCCTGTCCACTGCCCTGGGTCAGAAGCAGTGTCGCAGGACACAGCACATCCACAGCAAGGCCGCTTCATAAATTCGGCGACCCTCCCTCTCCGTCTCCTCATGCAGAAAAGGAGAAGACGGGGAGAAATCCCTTCGGGCTGCGTCAATTTTTTTTCATACATACTTCCTCACCCCCATCCCCCACCCACTCCCCCTCATGTATCATAGCATCATCTATACACAACCCCTCTCCATTCACCCCTATCTTCTGTCCTCTCCCGTCCTTCCTCCACAAACATTCCTCTCTTTTGTAATGCCCCTTTCACCCCATCCATCCATCTCATCCTAGGACGCCCCCTCATATTCCCTCCTTCCACCTCTGCCTTCCATACTTCTTTTACTAATCTTTCTTCACTCATTCTTTCCATGTGTCCAAACCATCCTAATATCTTTTCATTAACCCTATCTCCCAGTTCCCTTTCCACCCCTGTTCTCCTCCTCACCTCCTCATTTCTTACTCTATCCAGCCTAGTAACCCCTATCATACATCATATGCATATATATATATATATATATATATATATATATATATATATATATAGAGAGAGAGAGAGAGAGAGAGAGAGAGAGAGGGATATATACCGTAGAGAGTATATGGATATAGAGAGAAAGAGAGACAAATAGATAGATACCATAATAGAGAAGGACAGAAATTGCTGGTTTCTTCATCTAATACGTGTTCTACATCACTAGAGTCATCTTTTGCATTTCATTTCAAATCTACTCTTCAATGTCATAATTTAAAAAAATAATCATCATTATTTCTGCCGTCGAAATGAACTTACGTAACATAAATACAGAACCTCTTTCTCATCATCACTGTTATCAACACCGTTAAAATCATCATCATCATCGGCATTTTCATAATCGAATTTGAAGACAAAACCATGGGACCTCTGACTTCCTTAGTCAGTCTGGGCTGCCTCCGTCGAGAGTCTCTTACACATTACACCTCAGCCTTGTGGCAAGCTTCCATTCGTGTTGAAGAAGACGTTCGTAGATCTTTCTTGGCCACTTTTTAGTGTCTCGGCAATATTTTAGTGTCTCAGCCACTTTTTAGTGTCTCAGCGACCCTTTTGAGTTTCAGCCACTCTTTAGTGTCTTGGCCACTTTTTAGTGTCTCAGCGACCCTTTTGAGTCTCAGCCACTCTTTAGTGTCTTGGCCACTTTTTAGTGTCTCAGCGACCCTTTTG
>NC_134798.1:59830680-59838180 GCF_046742065.1 Oratosquilla oratoria
GCAGGAAAACTCACGTATATTTGCTCTCTTTCTGTCTCTCTGTATCTCTCTCTTACACACACACACAGATACTATCTCCCACAGCTGGACGCACGCATAGACAAAAAGATAAAAAGAAAAAGTGGCACACAAACACACATACACATATTACCCACTGCGGGATCTCCATGCTGCCTTCTCGCCCCGCCCCCTTACCTTATATGGCAGAAGAAAAGCAAGAAGAGCATGAGCAGGAGCGGCATCCTCCCACGGGTCGAACTCGCCCTCGAACTCGCCCGTCTGCTCTGCACCGCCGGCTTGACCTCGAGGTCCTCCTCGGAGGAACCCACGGCAGCGTCTCCACCTCGAGGAGTCCATTTCTGTCCCCCGAAGTCCATTACTCTTCGTCTCTGAAACTCCGAAGGTCTCTTCTGGAGGTATACCCGGAGACTCCCGGCAGACTCTTCGCGTCCAATTGCAGATTCCATTGCGGCCGTCTGGAAGGACCAACAGAAAATGTCTTCAGTTCAGTTTGTCTTCCATGCATAAACTAGTTTTCTAAACATATATTTTTTCATAAATCATCGAACACATAGAGTTGGAAATATTATACGAGTATGCTGGTAACTGAGAGATCACAACTGATCATACAAAATAGATGTACACTTCATAAGGTTTCAGTATAAACACAAATATATGTATATATATATATATATATATATATATATATATATATTATATGAATGTACATGCATATGTCCATGTGTGTGCGTGTGTGTTTATGTATGTGATGATACACAAACAGATATAAATGTGTATACATTTATATATACATTTGCGGACAGAACCCAATTCTTCATTGCAATTTTAAACCGAATTTCAGAAAAGTAGTTAAATTTTTCATAGTGCAATTCACACTTCACCTTTAAAGACTAAAAAGCTTTATCCTATTTATAGTTCACTAATCGCGAGAATAAACATATCGGGTGATGACGCTTGGGGAGATATGAATATGATTATGATCTTCATATACAGGTCATCAACATTTGAATAACAGTCTACGGTCGATGCGCGCCAGTGTTCACTCGCATAGCTCTATAAAATCTACCAGATGTCGATTACAAAGGATTACAAAGGCAGAGCATGCCGACAGGAGACCTTTTGGTTTCATAGAGCAATCGTTGACTCCAAAGAGGAAATTTTTAACCCAGGCACAGCAAACAATTTTTGTAAATATTATTTCTGGCCGTCGAAAGGCCATTTTATTCAGGCCCAGAAACTTTTTCTAGTTATGTTCTTATGCATCTATATTTTCAGTCTGCCGCCAAGCGGTTTTATGGATACATTCAACTATTTAACCCCACACAGAACCATGCATAACTGAAAATAAATACACAAATAAAACAAACGAACGCATGATTTAGTAAACCAAAACGAACAAACATATAAATGGAATAGATTTAAAAATTCTTTGCACAAAATATACTTTGAGCACAAAAGTGAAAAAGACGTTTCACTCATGTACAGCCCAGTGTAGAGTTACCACTTTGGTAAAGGGGAAGGCTTATTCCGCAGCTAGGCGTCTCCTGGTGTTTTTTCATAATTCGAAACGAATTATTATACATTATACATTCTTAATTTTTTTATTTATATATCTATCTACTTTTATTTATCATTATAATTTTTTCGAATCCGACCTAGATATGGACTAAAAGGTCTCCTGTCGGCATGCTCCGCCTTTGTAATCATTTGTAAAGAAATTGATAGACATTTCTATTCAGTATATTATTACTATGATGATGATTATAAAAATGATTATGATAACGATAACAATAAAGGAGAACAACAAAAACAAGGAGATCAAGAGACAAAACATGAAGAAGAAACTTTTACGATGTTTTAAGCCAACATCGGAAACCTCGTCCGCTCCGCTTTGCAATAAGGGACCAGCTCTCGATATACCGGACCAGGCCTCGATATACCGGACCGGGCCTCGATATACCGGACCGGGCCTCGATATACTGGACTGGACCTCGATATACTGGACTGGGCCACGATATACCGGACCAGGCCTCGATATATCGGACAGACCCTCGATATACCGGACAGGCCCTCGATATACCGGACCGGCCATCGATATACCGGACCGGCCATCGATATACCGGACCGGCCCTCGATATACCGGACCGGGCCTAGACATACCGGACCGGGCCTAGATATACCGGACCGGCCCTCGATATACCGGACCGGCCCTCGATATACCGGACCGGGCCTAGATATACCGGACCGGCCCTCGATATACCGGACCGGCCCTCGATATACCGGACCGTGCCTTGATATACCGGACCGGGCCTTGATATACCGGACCGTGCCTTTATATACCGGACCGGGATGACAGGTGGTGATGGATACGGAGCTGCCTAGTGTAGGCCTTATGGTCTTTTGCAGTCTCCTTTATTTCTTATGTTCTTATGTATGACCGGGCCTTGATATACCGGACCGTGCCTTTATATACCGGACAGACCCTCGATATACCGGACAGACCCTCGATATACCGGACAGACCCTCGTTTCACTTCCCCAGACAAGAGAGGGCAGCTGAGTCCGTCTCCCCTTGTCCGGCCACGTCCCGGACACTTCCTTGTTGGTGAGGCGCTGTCAGAGCCGCGGGAGAGACGTCTTCTTTGGGCAAAGGGGGCGGGAGGACGGAATGGGGGGGAAGGGGGGAAGGGGGGAGAAGGGTGGGATGGACGAGAGGAAAGAGGAAGGACGGAGAGAAATGGAGGAGGAAGAATATTCGAGTATTTTGTCAGCAGTAGTCCGCGTTTCTTTCCTAAAGAAATGAATTTATGCACCAAGACGTGCATTTCTGTTTTCCAGCGGAAACCCAAAAAGTGAATGGGTTTATGAGGCCACTGGGTCAAAACATATTAATCTCCCCGTCACAAACTCTTTCTCCCCGCCCCATGTCCAGACCCAACAGAAACTAAACGATTTTATTCGTCCAAAGACAAGCCATTCATCAACCGCAGCTCTTCACAAAAGAAAACGGTGTCCATTTCAGTGCGCTATACCCTACGCCACCAGGTCCCCCCTCCCCACCCCGCCTCTCTCTCTCTCTCTCTCCCTCTCTCGAAGCCTTGTCAAAGCCTCGCGTCAGGAACACGTGCCAAGCCTCCACAGCCCCGTTGCAGCCACCACGCAGCCCCGTTAGAGACACCACCTGTATCACCACTTACACTATTCCATCTGCACCAGCATATTTATCACTATTACTATCACCATCATTAACATTATGCTATTATCATTATTACGACTATACAACCACTATTACCACTGACATCATCACTATCACTACCATCATCATCATCATCATTATCATCATCACCACCAGCAGCACCACCGCCACTACCATCACTACCACCATCATCATCACCATCACTACCACCACTGCTACCATCACTACCATCGCCACAACCATCACCATCATCATCACTATCACTACCAAAATCATCACCATCACTACCACCACCTGTATCACCACTTACACCATTCCATCTGCACCAGCATATTCATCACTATTACTATCACCATCATTACCATTATGTTATTATCATTTACGACTATACAACCACTATTACCACTGACATCATCACTATCACTACCATCATCATCATCATCACCACCAGCAGCACCACCGCCACTACCATCACTACCACCATCATCATCACCATCACTACCACCACTGCTACCATCACTACCATCGCCACAACCATCACCATCATCATCACTATCACTACCAAAATCATCACCATCACTACCACTACCACCATCATCATCATCATCACTATCACTACCACCATTATCATCTCATTATCATCACCACCAGGAGCACCACCATGATCACCACCGCCACTATCATCACTACCACCATCATCACCATCACTACCACCACTGCTACCATCACTACCATTGCCACAACCATCATCATCATCATCACTATCACTACCACCATGATCACCACCGCCACTATCATCACTACCACCATCATCACCATCACTACCATCATCGCCACCACCACCACCACCACCACCGCCAGGTCTACTTCAGGATGCAGTTATACCAATGCCTGAGCGCTCCATCATGCCAACCGCAGGTGGCCGTCCTGCCCACCTGCCTACTCCCTCACTCCCTCCCTCTCCCTCCCTCCTCTTCCCCTTCTTCCTATGTTTATTTTCTCCTCCTCCTACACCTCCTCCTCCACCTCTTTCTCTTCTTTCACACAGAATTATTTTTCCCAGCCTCTCCCCTACTCCTTCTTTCACAACACCCTCCCTCCCTCCCCCTCCTCTTCCTCCTACGCCTCCTCCTCTTTCTCTTTCTCTTCTTTCACACAGAATTATTCTTCTCTCAACCTCTCCCCTACTCCTTCCTTCACAACTCCCTCCCTCCCTCCCCCTCCTCTTCCCCTTCTTCCTACGTTTAGTTTCTCCTCACCTTCCTCCTCCTACGCCTCCTCCTCTTTCTCTTCCTCCTCTTTCATACAGAATTATTCTTCTCTCAACCTCTCCCCTACTCCTTCCTTCACACCTTCCTCCCTCCCTCCCCCCTTCTCTTCCCCTTCTTCCTACCTTTATTTTCTCCTCCCCCTCCTCCTCTTTCTCTTCCTCATCTTTCACACAGAATTCTTCTTCTCCTCCATCCCCACCACCTCCTTTTCTTATTTCTCTACCACCTCTCTTTATCTCTCTCTTCTTCTCTTCATCTTCTTCCTCCAACTTCTTCCTCTCTTCCTCCTCCTACGTCATCTGCACCTCACCTCACCTCTTCCAGTTCTTCACGTTCATCTCCACAGGGCTCCTGTCCCGCCCCCCACTCCGTTTTCTTTCTCTTCTCCCCTCCTCCCGTTTTCTCTCATATTTATCCCCAGTGTCATGTTTCCGGCTCTCTCTTCTTCTTTTTCCACTTCTCCTTTCATTGGACTTATTGCCGGCGATTGCCTGACTTCCATTGTGGAACTGCCAATAACTGCTCGTTCTTCCTATCGATATATATAATATATATATATATATATATATATATATATATATATATATATATATATATATATATATATATATATATATATAAATATATATATATATATATATATATATATATATATATATATATATATATATATATATAGATATATATATATATATATATATATATATATATATATATATATATATACATATATATACATATATATATATAGAGAGAGAGAGACATTGTGACAGGTTTGAGGAAAGAGGAAAAGAAAGACACGGGTCTCGTTCCAAATTCATTCCTGAGTGGTTTCGCTTACAGCTTCTTATTAAGTAGCTGTGAGCGAAACCGGGCAGGTATAAAATCTGCCCTAGACCCATGTCTTTCTCTTCCTCCTTCCATATATACATATGTATATATATATATATATATATATATATATATATATGTATATATATACATATGTATATATATACATATATATATATATATATATATATATATATATATATCACGTTGAAAAATTGAGTTTATGGGTGAGCACTTTTAAGCTCTTTGCAATGATTTTTTCTATTTTTCAATTTAAACTTGAATTCCTTTGGTTGTATGTATTTTCAGTCGCTACCCACTCTCCCATTGGAAAGGTGGAATGGACAATATGTTCTCCAGAAAAAAAATAAAAAGGTTGATATCAAGTAAGTTATGTTGTTCAATTGCTATAGACATATAAACACACACAGACACACACATAGCATTACCCATAGAATCACACAGCATTACCCAAAGATCGGTCCTATACGAGCTCTGAGCTCTCTTCCGGGAGAGAAATACCTGTCGATCACGAGTCCAACAAGTGATCCAAAGACCATGGTGAATCACACACAAAACACAAACACACACAGGTCAAACATACACACACATTTATAACTGTAAGTAATGTTTAGATTTTTACTTTTTTTTTACTTTCGTATTCTTTATTCCCTTGTTCATTAATATTCATATTTCCCTCTTCCTTGCATTTCTTTTTATAGTCCACTCTTCGCTTCCTCTGTGTGCATCTTCTTTACTTTTATTATCTTTTCCTTTCGTATCCTCATCATCTATCTCCTCCTTACCCTTGTCTCTTCCTTTCATCTCTTCCATCTCTCATTTTCTCTTGGTCCAATCGTCTCTTTCTACTTATTTTCTTTTTTCTTTTATCTCCTTCGTTCTCCCTTTCCTCTCCTCTCGTTTCTCTTGACCTCACTGCATCCCTTTCTCTTTTCTTCTTTATCTTTTTTCTTTTCGTTTCTTCTCAACTTTCTTCTCTCCATATTTCGTCCTCCTTTCCTTTACCTTCTCTCCCTCTTCTCTCTTATCCTCCCTCCTCTCTCCTTCAATTCCCTTCTATCCTTCTTTCTATTCTTTACACTAATATCCAGCTCCTCCTATCCTCCCCTTCCTATCTCCCTCCTCCCCCTCCCAACTCCTTCATAAAACTCCATTCATCCTCCCATCCCTTACTCCCCCATACAATTCCCTCCACCCTCCCCTTCCTTCTCTCTTTCCAACTCCTCCCCTTCCCTCCACCTCTTACTCCCCCATTCAACTCCCTCCATCCTCCCTATCCTTTCCTCTATCCAACTCCCCCCTTCCCTCCATCTCTTACTCCCCCATACAACTCCCTCCACCCTCCCCATCCTTCCCCCTTTCCAACTCCTCCCCTTCCCTCCACCTCTTACTCCCCCATTCAACTCCCTCCATCCTCCCTATCCTTTCCTCTATCCAACTCCCCCCTTCCCTCCATCTCCCCCTCCAATCCCTCCATTCCCTCTGCAGTTTCTACTTATCCGGGCGCCCTTAAAGATGATGACACTACGATGCCAAGATGCACAGGAACACAAGCCGGGAGGAGGAGAGAGGAGGAGGAGGAAAAGGAGGAGGAGGAGGAGGAGAAGGAGAGGGAGGAGAAGGAGAAGGAGGAGGAAGGAGTGAAGGGAAGAAAAATGAGAGAAGGGAAGGAGAGAGAGAGAGAGAGACAGAGAGAGAGAGAGAGAGAGAGAGAGAGAGAGAGAGAGAGAGAGAGAGAGAGAGAGAGACAGAGAGAGAGAGAGAGAGAGAGAGAGGAACACAAGCCTGGAGGGGAAAGGAGAGAGAGGAGGAGGAGAGAGGAGAAGGAGGATGAGGAGGAGGAGGAGTGAAGGGAAGGAGAGAGAGAGAGAGAGAGAGAGAGAGAGAGAGAGAGAGAGAGAGAGAGAGAGAGAGAGAGAGAGAGAGAGAGAGAGAGAGAGAGAGAGGAAGGGGAGAAGGTAGGATAATGAGGAAATGGGACCTGAAGAAAAGAGGGAAGCGTTAGAGAAATGTGGTGATCAAAAAGGAAAATGTATTGGAGTGTCGTGGGCGGGAAGGAAGATGAAAAGGTGAGAGGAAGGGAGGGAGGGAGGATGGAGGGAAGAGTGAGGAAAGGAGGAGGGAGAAGGGAGGGAGGAGGCAAGGAGGGAGGAAGGAGGGA
>NC_134798.1:59843180-59845680 GCF_046742065.1 Oratosquilla oratoria
GAGAGAGAGAGAGAGAGAGAGAGAGAGAGAGAGAGAGAGAGAGAGAGAGAGAGAGAGAGAGAGAGAGAGAGAGAGAGAGAGGACACGAAGGAAAGAGAGAGGAAATGGGAATCAGATAGTGGAAGAAAATGAAAGAGAGAGAGAGAGAGAGAGAAAGAAAGAGAAAGAGAGAGAGAGAGAGAGAGAGAGAGAGAGAGAGAGAGAGAGAGAGAGAGAGAGAGAGAGAGAGAGAGAGAGAGAGAGGACACGAAGCAAAGGGAGAGGAAATAGGATCAGATAGTGGAAGAAAATGAAAGGGAGAGAGAGACAGACAGACAGACAGAGAGAGAGAGAGAGAGAGAGAGAGAGAGAGAGAGAGAGAGAGAGAGAGAGAGAGGACACGAAGCAAAGAGAGAGGAAATGGGAATCAGATAGTGGAAGAAAATGAAAGGGAGAGAGAGAGAGAGAGAGAGAGAGAGAGAGAGGACAAGAAGCAAAGAGGGAGGAAATGGGAATCAGATAGTGGAAGAAAATGAAAGGGAGAGAGAGAGAGAGAGAAAGAGAGAGAGAGAGAGAGAGAGAGAGAGAGGACACGAAGCAAAGAGAGAGGAAATGGGAATCAGATAGTGGAAGAAAATGAAAGGGAGAGAGAGAGAGAGAGAGAGAGAGAGAGAGAGAGAGAGAGAGAGAGAGAGAGAGAGAGTGAGAGAGAGAGAGAGAGAAGAAAGGGGAATCAGATAGTGGAAGAAAATGAAAGAGCAATAAAGGGGAGACGAAAGAGGGGAAAGGAAGGAATGAAGGAGAAGACGGAAGAGTGAGTGCAAGGAAGAGGAAGAGAGGGAACAGCTGGCAGTAAGAAGAGAGAAAGAATGGAGAGAGGGAATCAGAGAGGATTAAAAGTAGGGGGAACAAGGACACAGAATTATAAAGAGAAGAGGAGGAAGAGAAGGAGTAGGAGAACGAGAAGGAGGATGAGGAGGACGAGCAGGAGGAGAGAAAGGATGAAGGTACAGGTGAAGAGTTCAAGGAGGAGGAGGAGGAGGAGGAGGAATAGTAAAAAGATGAGGATTATAATGAATAGAAAGAAGAAAAAGATGAAAAGAAAGAAAAAGAAGAAGAAAAAGAAGAAGAAGAGGAAGATGAAGAAGAAGAAGAAGAAGAGGAAGACGGTGAGGAGGAGGAAGAGGGGAGGAGGAAGAAGGGGAATAGGAAGATGAGGGGGGAAGGAGGAAGAGGGGAAGAAGAAGGAGGAGGAAGAGGAGGAGGAGGAGGAGGAGGAGGAGGAGGAAGACGAGGAGGAGAAAGAGGAGTTCAGAAAGAGGTATGGCAGATGGTTAATTAAGACTGGAAAAGTAGGAGGATTCAATTTGTTATGATAATTTGGTTGTCATAACTCGATCTCTTGGGACCTTGCCACAACTATTTCCTTACTCTTTTCTGCTGCCGTCACGTGATTTTATTCACCACAGAGATACCCCTGTTGGCGATCAAAGAGGCTCCTTTTCCTTCCTTCCTTCACTCAAACTCTCGCTTTCATTAAAGACAATTTTCTTCATTTAATCATTCACCCACGCAAGGAGTATTATTTACTTAGTCTCACTCTCGTCCACTTTGACTCATTTAATGAACGGAAAATATCTTGTGGTTAGTCTACTATGACAGAACCAGAATATATATAAATTACACATAATCGAGGTGCTAAGATAAGAGGGAGGGTGGAGGGGTGTGGAGTGTATTCAGGGATGGAATAGGTGGGAATGATTTTATGCCTTTTCCTTTTTGGCTACCTCCCTTGTAAGGGGGAAAAAGCCTTGGTATATGTATATGTATGTATGTACACATAATCGAATGCAGGGCCATTGTGACAAGTTGATGAAGGTGGAAAAAGAAGTCACGGGTCTAGTTTCGAGTTTTTGAGTTTATTCTTGACCGGTTTCGCTCTATGCTTCTTCAGAGGCATAGAGCGAAACCGGTCAGGAATAAACTAAAAAACTCGGAACTAGACCCGTGACTTCTTTTTCCACCTTCATCAACACAATCAAGTCCCCTAGAACTGGAGTAAATAATTGAACAAAGAAATACACTTAGGAATGACAACTAACTAAAGAAATAAGATCATAAACAGGTAGACAAATAGATATATTAATAGATTTCGAAAAATGTAAAAATAGAGAAAAAACATACGACTACATTTAAATAAAATGCATTGAATAAGATCATTGGATCAAAGATAAAGAGTTTCACAACAGGTAGACAAGTAGATGAATAGATTTAAAAAATAGAAAAATAGAAAAACATACGACTCCATTTAAACAGAATGTATTGAATAAGATAATTGGATCAAGGATCAAGAGTTTCACTAAAACTGGAAGACTTATTCGCCATAGATTGGTCTTCAAGCGGGCTTTGATCCATCGGCCCGGAGAACACGATCAAAGACCATAGTGGATAAAGCACACACACACACACAGGCATACACACATGCATACACACACACACACACACATAGGCATACACACAC
>NC_134798.1:59848180-59850680 GCF_046742065.1 Oratosquilla oratoria
ATGGGTATTGGAGGGGATAGGAGAGGAGAGGAGAAGAGAAGAGAGAGGAGAAGAGAGGAGAGAGAAGAGAGGAAAAGAGAGGAGAGAAGAAAAGGGTGAAGAGAAAACAGAATATGAGGAATGGGTATTGGAGGGGATAGGAGAGGAGAGGAGAAGAGAAGAGAGAGGAGAAGAGAGGAGAGAGAAGAAGAGAGGAGAGAGGAGAAGAGAGGAAAAGAGAGGAGAGAAGAAAAGAGTGAAGAGAAAACAGAATATGAGGAATGGGTATTGGAGGGGATAGGAGAGGAGAGGAGAAGAGAAGAGAGAGGAGGAGAGAGGAGAAGAGAGGAAAAGAGAGGAGAAAAGAGGAAAAGAGAGGAGAGGAGAGAAGAAGAGAAGGGTGAAGAGAAAACAGAATATGAGGAATGGGTATTGGAGGGGATAGGAGAGGAGAGGAGAAGAGAAGAGAGAGGAGCAAGGAGAAGAGAGGAAAAGAGAGGAAATGAGAGAAGAAGATAAGGGTGAAGAGAAAACAGAATATGAGGGATGGGTATTGGAGGGGATAGGAGAGGAGAGGAGAAGAGAGGAGAGAGAAGAAGAGAGGAGAGAGGAGAAGAGAGGAAATGAGAGGAGAGAAGAGAAGAAGAGAAGAGTGGAGAGAAAATAAGACTAGAGAAAACAGAGAATTGGAGGGGATAAGAGAGAAGAGAAGAGAGAGGAGAAGAGAGGAGAGAGGAGAAGAGAGGAGACGAGAGCGAAGGAGAGTTGAGAGAGGAGAGAAGAGAAGATAGGAGAAGAGAGGAGAGAGGAGAAGAGAGGAGAAGAGAGAGGAGAAGAGAAGAGAGGAGAAGAGAAGAGAAGAGAGGAGAGTGTGTGGGAGAGAAGCGAAGAAGAGAGAACCTGAGAGAGGAAGAGAGAAAGAAGCAAAAGAAAGAAGAGAGAGGGTGATGAAAGAGGGAGCCGTGGAAAAAACAAAATGAAAGAAACCGAAGGATAGAGAAAACGGAAGAGGGGAGAGAGAGAGGAAGAAAACGGGAAGAGGAGTAGGATCAAGGAGGGGGGGAAAAGAACGTGAAGAAGAGAGAAAGGAAGAATATCCGAAAGGACGGAGGAAGAGGAAGAGGAGAGTGAATAAAGGAGAAGAAAACGAGATGGGGCGAGACGAACGAACGTGGAGAGCGAAGAGGAAGGCAAAGAGAGGAGGGAATAAAAAGAGACACAGCTAAAGAAAGAAAAGGAGGAGGGAGAGCAAGAGGAGGAGGAGGAGGAGGAGGAAGTGGATAAAGATGAGAAGGAGGAAGAGAAAAGTGAAAATTTACCCGAAGTGAATATGGACCAAAAGGTCTCCCGTATGCATCGTCTTGAATAGATAAACATAGAAAAGATAGGCAAGAAAAAATGGATAAAAAAGAGGAAAAATGGAGAAAAGAGGAGGACAGTTAAGAAAGAAGAGTAAATAATAGGAGTAAAGAGAAGAAAAGAAGATCGAAAAATAGAAAATTAAAGAGAAAGATTGAACAAGAGGAACTTCTTAGCATGCGAGCAAGGAATGCGAGGACACAAGGAGAGCGATAAAGACGAGAAAGAGGAAGAAGAGAAAAGAGGAGAAAAGCGCGATGAGGAGGAAAGGCAAAGAGAGGTGAAGAGACAAAGAGAGAAGACAGATAGGTGGACGGAGAGACACACACGCACACGCATACGCACAAATATACACAAACACACACACACACACACGGGGGAGAGTGCTTGTGCGTGTATGTGTATTTGTGTATATACGTGCATATCTATATCTATATATATATATATATGTGTGTGTGTGTGTGTGTGTGTGTGTGTGTGTGTGTGTGTGTGTGTGTGTGCGTGTGTGTGTGCGCACGCGCGTGTGTAGAACTCTTAGACCTCCGAAGCTCTCCAGAACCATAGAAACCCCAAGAACTACACCCAGACTCTGAGGGCCTGGGATGGACCCTTACACCCCCCTCCCAGAAGCTCCCAGAAGCTCCCAGACACTCCCCAGAACCACCGAGGCGCTCTGCAGACCTCTCCAGACCACCCCAGACCCGCGGTCTCACCACCACACAGTCCGGTCCATGACCTAGAAGGCCTAAAGTTTGACAGGTTATTTACTTCTGTCCGGGGAAGTTGAAGTTGAGATGGAAATGGATTAATGGTTCGGTCGAAGAGAAAGGGGGAGGGGGAGGGGATGTGGGAGGGAGGGAGGGAGGGCAGGAAAGATAGTTATCGGGTTAAACTCTTTCTGAAACCAATCTGAAAGAGATTAAGTTTTTTTTGTCAAACTTCTTCGTCCCGAAGATAAACTTTGAAAATTATTTTCTGGCGGAGACGAGACCAAAAATTTTCTTCTTTTCGTCAGCCTGAGGGGTCACGGTCCCTCGGGGTCCCTCAGCTGAACAGAACCTTCTGTTGATAGCCAGAACAAGGACTGTCAACACGGCCACTCACCCGACAGGAGGCGCTCAACTGCGGTTAAATCTGCCACCTATGCCTCATGTGCTTGAGC